>NW_026048289.1:37500-55000 GCF_023864345.2 Schistocerca serialis cubense | reverse complement strand
CGGTGTGGGTGGCTTGCGCCTGTGCTCGGCGTTGTGGTTTGTGCAAAAGAGGAGGAGAAAAACAATGTGAGTTGCCAGGGAGGGGAGCGGTGTTGTGTTGTGGTTGTCGTGGTGTAGCCGCAGACGCGGCTGTCAGTGAACGTGGCGAGACGGACGGATGCGCGGAGGGGCGGGGGCGGCGCATTTCGCCGGTGCCGTGCCGTGCCATGCCTGAAAGCCGCGTGGTCGCTGTGTTGTTGGTGGCGTGGGGGCGAGGAGAGTACCGTACGGGTGTGCTTGTGCGCCGGAAATGGGCACACTGCGCCCGCCCGTCTTGGAGGCTGACGGCTGTGGTGTGGAAATGGGGCGCGGTGATGTTGAAGCAGTTGAAGAACAGAAAAGAAACCAAGAAAACGGAAGGCGTGATGCGGCGGTGGTGGTGAGAGCGGGAAAAACAAAACAAACAAAAAAAAAAAAGAAGGAAAAACAACAAGAAAACAAAAAGTCTATCAATATTAAAATGTAAATGGAAATGGAAATGGACCCAGGTATAACCTCCCTGCACAAATAGCAGAGAGTCCGATGATAATAAAAATGTGCCAGAATGTTAACGTCCCTACAAAACAAACCCAACGATAATATTAATGAAAGAGTGAACCGTATGTAACATTGCAACAGACATAATGAAACCTGATAAATTGTATAAGGGCAGCAGCGTTGACCTTTGGCCCTGTATTCAGAATCAAAAGAGCCAAAGATCGTTACCCCAATGAAAAAGACACTGAAACACGTATGTAACATAGTAGCGATGGCGAGACATTGTAGCATCTGTGACCAGAGAGTTTGCGCTGGACTGCGCGAGTGTTGCGAGCGGTTCTCAGTCAGTCAGTCAGTCAGTGAGTAGTCGTTGCGAGTCCGTAGCTCTGTGTAGTTGAGGGCTGTACTCTGTCAGTAGTCGTCGCGTGCAGTACGCTAATAGTCGTCATGCAGAGCGGTCGGTCAGTAGTAGCAGCCGAGTGCGGTTGTGTGATGTAGGCGGTCGGCAACACTGGTCAAGATGGTGAATAAGGTATACTGTTAATTAATATAATCATTAGATAATGAAAAATTGTATTTATTGTAATTATTCTCCAACAAGTTCCCCAATAATAATTTTTATTTCAAAAGCATTTTTCAAACATTTAATTGTTTATTGAACTAAAGAGTTCGTTGCACTTCACATTTCATTCCACGTCTTTGAAGAAAAATGTCACTAAAATGACAAAAAAAGAGAATATTATTATTTGCAATGCAGTTCCTCCAAGCGCTGCGCAACAACCAGAGCAGAAATGTGACATCCATTTATTCGGAGGTAAGACTTTAATTCTGATTGTTTTGCACAGGGCCAAAGACCGTTATTTCGGTGTAATTGAAGTTTCTTGTCACTGAACGGACTTTTTTTAAATGTTGTGTGAAGACTTTATATTTGAGTCAGATTGCGAATTTCACATTTTTGTTGCCATTTTCAATACCTCTCATTGTGGGCGAGGTTACAATTAGCGCAATGTCCATTAGCATCCGTAAATAACATTGTCCATTATTTTAAATTTTGCTGGGAGGTTACAACACACACACACACACACACACACACACACAAAAAAAAAAACAAAAAAAACAAAAAATTGCATTTATATCCGCTCCTCAATTGTAGATACCCCTTACACAGCTGTGTGCAATGAATGAGTGCTGGCTGGTAATTAATTGCACTCCTTGGAGGGAAATGCCATAGGAAGTAGTCTTTAAAAAGTGAATGTTTTTCGTTAAGAGACAAAAGTTACTTTAGAAAAAAAGTAATAGTGGGGCTTTTGTTGTTGAACAAAATAAGTACAATGAACATACGTTATCAGATTTGCGCAATGCAGCGTCACACCACCTTTTGATTATAACACAATAGACTATACATCGTCCCGAACCGTGACCAGAGTCGCGAGACGAGCAGAGCACGCCGCCGACGCCCGCTCAGTACAACCGTCCACCCGCTACTACTGTCGACCGACTACTACCTCTCCCGACTCGCGCTACAATATATATATATAACAACTGTTCCTGGCGACCCGGTGCGTGCCACTACTGTCGTCTGGCGCGGTCCAAGCGCCGACTAGCAGCGATAAAGAACTCTCTGGTCAGACAGAGATGCTGTCATGCCTCGCCATCGCTCTGGTAATGAATACATACGTGTTGCAGCGTGCGTACCACCGGAACACGCAGTGGCGGAGCCAAAGACTGTGTTGTCGAGGTCGAGTGCGAGCGGGAAGAGAGGCAGCGTCGGCACGGAGATGCAAGCGAGCGCGAGACGCACGGGGGCTGCGGCGTGGCGCGTTTGCGGTCGGCGCCTTTGGTGGCAACGGCCGGGACAAGCAGCGGTGTATGGTGTGGTGCGGGGCGGACAGGGGCGGAGGCGGCGCGACGACGGCATGGGGGCGAAAACGGGACGGGGGACGGCGGATGTTGAGAGGCGTCACGCGCGGACAGGACACAGACACAGAGAGACACACACAGATTGGAAAGGGAGGGTGCGCGGTAGTAGTTGGGAATGTGCGTACCGTGCGGGATGGGAGTGGGCGAGGAACACGGTCGTGGCCCCTGTTTTGGGTGCGTGTGATGACGTCGGTGTGTTGTGGGAAGGGAAGGCGCTGTGGCGGCGGCGCGTAATGGGCGTAGGCCGAAAAGAGAAAGGAACGTGGGCAGTGTGTTGGCAAGCGTCGGTTCGACTGCGACGTTGATGGGCAGGGCAGGGCAGGGCAGGGCAGGGCAGGGCAGGGCAAGGTTAATGGTGGTAGGAGTAGGCGTGTGGGCGCAAAAAATCTGCCGCTGCAGGCGGTGCCGTAACCGCCATGGCGGGAAGGAGAGAGGGCCAAAGAAAGAAAGAAAGAAGAAAACAAAAAAAAAAAAGGAGGGGGGGGCGAAAGTGGAGAGGCGGTGGTGTGAGAAGGGCGGGGGCGGAAGGAAGGCAGGAAGGACAAGAGGCGAGGCGACGGCTTGCTTTGTGTATCGGTCGGTCTCTGGCTATGCTTCGTTTTCTGCAGCAGGGTCGGTGCGCGGCGTGGCTCGCGGCAGTGGGAACGCCTGGTGGCTGGACGGCCAGCAATGCGGTTGGATGGGCGGCCACAGCACCGCACCTGTGCCCGAGGAGGAGACGCTGGCGGCGGGCCCTGAGGTGAGGCCGGCTCGGCTGGGGCTGTGGATGTGTAGGTGTGCGCCGCTGCTGCAACAACGGGTAAAACGCGAGAAGAAGGGATGGCGGTAGAGAGAGGAGAAAAAAAAAAAAAAAAAGGTCGTGTTGTGTTGATGCGCAGGCAGACGCGTACAGAGGGACGAGCCCGGTCTGCAGCAGGGTGTGGCCGTGCCGAGTGCAGAGCAGCGGCGGCTCGGTTCGGTTCGGCCCGGCCCGGCGGGCCGCGCTGTTGTCGCGGACGTGAGCGCCCCCTGGCGGGTGGCCGGAGGCGGCGCGGCGTGTTGGACGTGTGGCTGGTGGCAGTGCACAATTTGCGAGTGGCTGGCGGTGTGGTGTGGCGGTTGGCGCGTCGGGCGGCGGAGAGGTATGTGTTGCGGGCGCCCTTTGCTGCGCTGCGTCGTTGCGTGTGCCGTACAGGGCGGGCGCTTGTCGACTGTGTGGCGAATTGGCGTGAAACGGCTGCCGAGAGGGTGTGTGGTAGCGAGCCGGTCGGTGGTGTCAGTGCGAAGGGGAATGTGCGTGCGTGTTTGGCGGTTTCGGTGTGCTTTTTGCGGCGTGAGAGTGGGAATTAGTGGGGCCGGCTGTTGTGTTGGTTCCTTGTGTCTTGTGTCGCGTAGCTTGATGGCAACGTGGAAGGACGCCGGTTTCGTTTTCGTTTCGAGCCTTGCGTGTGGTTGTCGACGTTGACTGGTTGGCGTGTGCCGATGCACGTGCATGTGTGGGTCGCGAGTGCGTTTTTGGCTGGCTGTGTGTGTGTGTGTGTTTTGGGGGGGAAGGGGGAGGCGGTGGTGAAAGTGCAGTCGTCGGGTGGGGCTGGGGCTGTGCGTCGTGGCGGAAAGGTGGTAGGTTGCGGGAAGCGAGCCCGTCGTTGACGGTGTCGCGTGAGTTGTGAATCGAGTGGGGCGCGGGGCGCGGGGCGCGGGACAGGAGCAGCGTGCCGCTGCGTCGTGGTCGTCAGCAGAGGCTGTGCGTGTGCTTGTCCTTTTTGTGGGCGGTTCGTGCGAGGCGTTTTTGTTTTGTGTTGCCCTAGTTGTTAGTTTATTTTGTTTGTGTTTGTTATTTTGAGACGACGACTGGTTGGTGGCGTGCGCGCGAAGTGGCGGTGTGCGCTTCCCGTGTCGTTTGTGTTGTTTTGTTTTTTTGTTTTTGTGTTTTTTTTTTTTTGCACTGGGCCCCGGTGGGTGGGTGCGTGCGTGTGTGTCGATTGCCGGCTGGCGAAAGGTGCGCCATCGGCGGGGTGGGTCGCCGGCACAAGTAGAGGCGGCGGCGTTGTTGCTGTTGTTGTGTGGTGTTTGTTTTGTTCGGCTGTGTCGGCGAGCTGTGTTGCGGTGCGTGTGAATGGTGGTGCAAAAGTGCTGGCGTTGGGGCTGCGACTGCGACGGCGGCGAGCCGCGGGCGCGCCATTGATAGTGATGTTGTGAACAGCGGCTGTGTACGGTAGTGGTGTTGTTGTAGCACGACGTGCATCCGGGCCGGCGCGGAAAGCGCAGTTGCGGGCGGTTGCCCTTCGGTGCCAGCCATGTCTGTCGCGTGAGCGGCGGGTTGCTCTGGTGTCGACACGTGGTGCTCTGGGGGGTTGTTGTGTGGTGCCCTTTGGCCGGTGGGGGTGGTTCGCGTGTGTCTCGTTCGCGCTCGGTGTCTGGTCGTGGTCGTGCTGCTCCCCCGTCTGTACGTTTTTGTTCGTTTGCGGCGTGCCTGCCGACGTCGTCCCGTCGCGACCTTTCAACCGAAAGTGTGGCGCCCGAAGGTGAACGAACGTAACCCTGACCTCGGCGCTTTACGCTGAGCCGAGCGAACCGAACCGAACCGAACCGAACCGAACCTAACCTGTGGTGTGGCGAGGTGAGCTCAGCCTGTGAGCCCCTAACGTCTACGTAAGGTAAGCTGTCCGGCTCACGCCTCACGTTTGAACGCTTTTTTAACCTACGTTTGACGCTTCTTAACCTAGCACTGACCCCTTAACCTAACCTAACGTGTAACCTAACCTAACCTAACCTAACCTCTGACGCCTGACGTGTTTGAATGCTTAACCTAGGTTTGACGCTTAACCTAACCCAAGTCCCCTTAACCTAACCCACGTCCACCTAACCTAACCTAACGTAGACGTGTAAACGTAATGTGTAACGCGTAACGTGTAAGGTCGGCTGTCGTGTGTGCTTGACGGCAGATTGGGTTGGTCTGTAGATTCGGATTGCGGTTTGCCTCGGTCGAGGGGTTGTGGGTGGGAAGCGGCGAGGGGCGGCGGCGCCTGTTGCGCAGGCGGCGTCCGTTTGCGGCGGGCAATTGTTGAGAAACGGCTGTGAATGTTGGCGGGCGAGAGGAGGAGGACGGCGCGCGATGTGGCCCGACGGCTGCGGGCCGATCGGGAAACGGCGGGAGGGCGACGGAAGGCGATGGGGCGGCGGAGGCGCGTTTGCACGGCCGTCATCGCCGCACGCCTCGGCTTGTGTGGCTGTGGCGCCGGCCGCGCTGGCCGGGCTGCCGCGGCGACGGTGTGGGAGTTTTGCCGAAGGTTTGGCCATTGTGGCGGGTCGTCGGCTGGGGCTGTGGGGGCGGCATTTGGGCGGGGGCGGCGATTCTCGGCGGGCCGACCCAGGCTGTAGCGCGCGGTAGCTGCAGTTTGGCCGTGGTTTGCGGCGCTGCCGTGGCGACTGGTTGGCGACTGTGGTGTGGCTGTGTGTAGCCCCATCCTCGGTGGTTTGAAAGGCGCGGGCGGTTGTGGCGCAGGTTTGGGGCTGCTCCGCACAGGCTGTCGGACGTTGGGCGGTAGCAAGCGCGGGAGGCGCGGCGCGGCGGCGCGCAGAGTGGCGGCCGCTCTCTCGGCCGTCCGCGCCCGCCCGCGACACTGGCTGGGCCTTGTGATTCTCTGCTCTGCTGCTGTGCTGTGCTTGCGTGCCTGCCGTCCCGCTCGCTCTCGCTGTGTGTTACGCGCGTCGTCGAAATGGCAGATCAGGCGGCTACGAACGAGACTGCTGCGGCACCCGCCGCCACCGGCACTACGAAGAAGGCCAAGTCTGCGTCGTCTGCGAAGAAGCCGCGCGCCAAGCCTGCGCACCCGCGCACCTCTGAGATGGTGACGGCCGCCATCAAGAGTCTGAAGGAGCGCGGCGGGTCGTCGCTGCAGGCGATCAAGAAGTACATAGCCGCGCACTACAAGCTGGACGCGGAGAAGCTGGCGCCGTTTATCAAGAAGTACCTCAAGTCGGCCGTCGTGGCGGGCGAGCTGGTGCAGACGAAGGGGAAGGGCGCGTCCGGCTCGTTCAAGCTTGCCGGCGCCGGCGGCGGGGGGGCGGCCGAGGGCGGCAAGGCTCGTGCTGGCGGTGCCAAGAAGAAGCGCGCCGCTCCGGCCAGCAAGGAGAAGAAGGGCGCCCGTGCGGCCGGCGCAAAGAAGGCTGGTGGCGTGAAGGCGGCGACCGGTCGGAAGGCGGGCGCCGCCAAGAAGGCGTCTGCGGCGTCGGCCGCTCCCGCGGGTGCGAAGAAGGCGGCTGCGGCCAAGCCGGCCAAGGCCAAGTCGCCGTCGAAGGCGAAGAAGGCCGCCAAGGTTCCGACGAAGAAGCCGAAGGCGCCGCGCCCGAAGAAGGCGACGACGCCGTCTAAGGCGAAGGCTTCGCCCAAGAAGAAGAAGTAGAGTAGAGGAGAAAGAGATGGGAAAGGAAGGGTTTGGCGCTTGACTCCGTCGTCCCCACCCCCCGTCGTCGTCTAGTGGCGCGCAAGAGACGCGCGGCCCAAAACGGCCCTTCTCAGGGCCATCAAAGCACGTCGGGGAAGGTTTTGATTGTCGTGTTGCGTTTGGTGTGGGTGTCTGTCTGGCGTTTCTGTATGCCCGTGGGGATGCTGTTTGCGTGCCGTGGTGGTTGGATTGCGGGGGTCGGTGGCGGGTGTGGGCGGCGGTAGCGGTAAGCGGTGTTGTTGTTGTCGTGGTTGATTGTCGCCGTGTTTGTGGCGGCGGCCGACGGTTGGTTTTCTGTCACGTTGTTTTGTTTGAATACGTTGGTTGGCTTGCCTGCGTTCGTTCTTCTCGGATGTCTGTCTTGTCTAGTCGTGTCTGGTCTGTGTTTTGTTTTGTTCCTTTGTGTGTGTTATGTTTTGCAACGGGGGGCACGTTGAGATGTGGAAGGAGTCGGCGGGGATTTCGGTGGCGTGTAGAGCGAGCGAGCGAGCGCGCCTGCCTGGCCGTTGGCCGTCGGAGTGGAGTGCGGGTTTTTTTTGTTTTCGAAACGAAAGCGGCGGGCGGCCGGCCAGCCAGCCAGCCACCCACCCACCCGTGCGGTGTGACGTCGGCCGTTGGGTATTGTGCGCTTTGAGCGCCGGGGAGGGATGATGTGTGATTGTTGCGCGCTGCTAGCAGGCAGGCAGAGTGAGCGGGTGTGGCGGACGGACGGGAAGTGGTGGTTTTTGTTTTTGGGTTGCGGGGCGAGAGGCAGGCGACCGACAAAGTTTGCTCGCGACGGAGAGATGTTAGTGGCCCTGAAAAGGGCCGTTTTTGTTTGTGCGGTGCGGTGCCGCGGCGCGGTTTAGGCGCGCTCGCCGCGGATGCGGCGCGCGAGCTGGATGTCCTTGGGCATGATGGTGACGCGCTTGGCGTGGATTGCGCACAGGTTGGTGTCTTCGAAGAGGCCGACGAGGTAGGCCTCGCTGGCCTCCTGCAGGGCCATGACTGCGGAGCTCTGGAAGCGCAGGTCGGTCTTGAAGTCCTGGGCGATCTCGCGCACTAGGCGCTGGAATGGCAGCTTGCGGATGAGCAGCTCTGTGCTCTTCTGGTAGCGCCTGATTTCTCGCAGGGCGACGGTGCCCGGCCTGTAGCGGTGGGGCTTCTTGACGCCTCCGGTGGCGGGCGCGCTCTTCCTCGCCGCCTTGGTGGCGAGCTGTTTGCGCGGCGCCTTTCCGCCGGTGGACTTGCGGGCCGTTTGCTTTGTGCGGGCCATGGCGGTAGCGGTAGCGGTAGCGGAGCGGCGTGCGTGGAGGTTAGGTGCGGCGCGGCGTCCGGTGCTGCCTTGACAACGGGCCCGCGCGCCTCCGTGCTGCGCTTATATGCCCTCGGTTGCGCGTGGTGGGGGGGAACACAACAAGAGGTGGAGCCCCTCCACGCCCACACCGGCATGATGGCCAACACAAAAGGTCTACTGCCATCTCTGCATAAGGGTTAGTATTCACTAAAGTGAGGTGTCGCAGGATGTGGGTACTGCGATGTTTGCGTACGTCTGGTTAGGATTAACCATTAATACGCGCTCATCTGGAGATAGATTGGACGAAATCTGACGAAGGGTAGCGGTTTGAAGGGCAGAGGAAAAAAAGTGCCAAGGCAAGAGCCAAGGGAAAAAAACCTCTGCGAAAGTTAGGTCGGGCGGCAAGAGCAGTAGCGGTTGTCTTGCTGCCTGCGATAGGTTGTGCAAGGATAGGCTTTGTTAGTAGTGGGTATCATGCATGTCGATACCTTGACGTTGTGCGTTTGTGCTGCTCGGCGGCTGGCGCTGGGTGCTGGTACAGAGTCCTCGTTCAGCGTCCTGCGACCTGCAACAGTTATGTTTGTTATCGGTCTTGTGTCCGATAGGTCATATACCGGAGGCACAGTGTGGGGGAGTGTTGGGAGATTGTTCGTGCGTCTGTGGGCGAGCTCGTCGGTGTCCCTGCTGTGGCCTGTTGGTCGGCTCTAATAGCAGCTGGTAGTTGCCAGTCAGTATTGCTGTTATGCAGGGGCTTACCGACGTTTGTCGCTGTTTGCGTATGTTAGTTTACCATAGGTGGTTATGCCCTAGCTAGCAGTGTCTTTGGTCGCTTGTGTTTCCACCTGTGGTTGTGATCGTAGTTTCCCAGAGTGAGGATGAAAGGATTGTTCGAGTGTCTCGAGTTCCTGTATAGTCGTGTAGCGTGTTTCTTGAATACTTCCTTGAGGGTATCAAGGCGGTATTCATGGTGAAGATCCACGGTGCGTGTGTAGCGTGGAGCATTGCTAATGATTCGTAGCACTTTGTTCTGTATGATCTGCAGGCGGCGCAGTCGTGTGGGAGCTGCATATCCCCAGACGGGAGCTGCGTACGTCATCAGAGGTCTAATCAGTGTAGTGTATAAGGACCTCGACACCCTCCTATTCAGTGTGCTTTCCCTGTTGAGCATTGGGTAGAGCTGTTTGAGCCTCGCGTGCGCTCGGTTGGCAACGTATTCGATGTGGTCCCCCCATGTAAGTTTCCGGTCCAGCCAGACACCAAGGTATCTGACTTTCTCTCGGAAACGTATTGGGCGTGTATGTAGTGTTATCGGTCTACAGTGTTGGTGTTTGCGCAGTAGTTTCGGTCTGCGTGTGAACAGAACTGCTTCGCACTTGTCGACGTTTACTTTAATACGCCATCGCTCCAGCCAAGGCTCAGCTGTTCTGAGTGCTGTCTGTATTCGTGAGTTGATGTTCGACGGTTTCCAGTCTTGCGCGAGGATGGCTGTGTCATCCGCGTAGACGGCTAACGTCGTGTTTCGTGTCGCTGGGTAGTCATTAATGTACAGGTTAAACAAGATGGGCCCCAGAATGCTTCCTTGGGGTACTCCAGCTTGGATACCGTGTTGTGTTGATTGTTTATCCTGCACGTTAGTGTTGAAACATCTGTTCGTGAGATATGAGTGTATGAGACGTACGAGTCCGTCTGGGAAACCAGCTTCGCTTAGTTTGCGTATGAGTCCGTTGTGCCAGAGACGATCGAAAGCCTTTTCGATGTCTAGGAACACGGCCCCTGTGGCTTTGTTCATGTTGTAGCCGTGTGTTATATGTTCGACTACGCGGAGGAGTTGTTGTGTTGTCGAGTGGTGATTCCTAAAGCCGAATTGCTCCGGTCTTAGGGTGTCGTTGGCGATGCAATGCCTAGTGATACGTTTAAGTATTACCTTCTCAACAATCTTGCTGAGCGAGCACAGCAGACTGATGGGACGGTAATTTTGTGGGAGGGAGTGGTCTTTCCCTGGCTTCCTGAACATCAGGACCTTGGCCGCCTTCCAAAAGTCAGGGAAGTGTTGGTGTGTCAGGATGGCATTCGTTAGGTGTGTGAGGTATTCTACGGCTTTATCCGTGAACTCCTGGAGGACACGGTTTTGAATGCCATCAGGCCCAGGGGCTTTTCTAGCGTTGGTGTGCTTGATAGCCCATGTGACTTCATTTGTGCTAGCACGTCTGATTACGTCGCGCGAGGGCTGGGCTACAAGTCGTGTAACCTCCTGGTCCGTTTCAAGTGTGAATGCTGGGTCTGAAGGAACCAGATTCGGCATGAAGGACGCTGCAAGTGTTGTGGCCATAAGCTCTGCCTTCTCCGTCGCGGAGTAGGCTGGGCCGTCTGGTCCTTGTAACGTGGGAATGTAATGTTTCTCCCTGGTGAAGTGTCTGGCCAGCTGCCACACGCCAGGACGTGTGGTATCCAGCCGAGCGAGTCTCTGTCCCCATTGTTCGTTTCTGAATGTTTGGATTTTATTCCGTATTATGCCCTGGAGTCTGTTGACGTGCAGTTTATAGAACGGACGCCTGGTACGCTGCCAGTATCTCCTGAGGCGGTTCCTCATTGAGATAAGGCCCAGGATTTCCTGGGGCAGGGCCGTCGAGTGTTGTCTTGGTGTTGTAAATGGAATGGCGTCAGTCATTGCGTCTTGGACGGCAGTTGTGAGAGCCTCCACAGCCTCATCGATTTGCTGTGTGTTGTTAATTTCGTGAGTGTCAGGAATGCGACTATCAAGCGTTTCCTTGAACAGTGTCCAGTTCGCACGTTTGTAGTTAAGCATCCTGCGTGGTTCAATGTCCTGCAGTGTCTCTTCCATGTGCAGTATTACAGGCATGTGGTCTGAGTCCAGATCGTTTTCAACCGTTAGGTTGAGAGTGCATGTGATGCCCTTTATGAGGGCTATGTCTAACACGTCTGGCCTATGTCGGGCCTGTGTAGGCACGAACGTCGGAACGTCCGGCCCAAGTATAATGTAGTTTCGGCCTAGTGCGTGTTCGTACAGTTTCTTGCCGTTGGAGGTTCGTATTCGTGAGTTCCAATCGGGGTGTTTTGCGTTGAGGTCTCCAGCGGCTATTACCCGCGGTGCCATGTTGAGTACTGTGCTGATATCGCGTGTTACTATGTTTTTAGGAGGATTGTATAGCGATACCAGTGTGGTGTTGGCTCCGTTGAACTTGACCCTAACGGCCGTAGCCTCCAGTCTTTCAAGTGCTGGGAGCTCGATGTTCGTGTGGTCTATGTCTCTGTGTATAATGATTGCCGTGCCGCCTCCCCTCCTGCCATCCGCTCGGTCGGTACGATAGACGCAATAACCTGGGAGGTTTAGTTGTTTGCGAGGCGTAAGCAGTGTTTCGTTCACAAGAGCGATTCGGATACCCTTTCGCTCCATGAACGCGGCCATCTCGGCTTTTTTGTTTGCGATCCCGTTGGCATTCCAAAACAGGATCTGTGTGACTGTGTTTAAGTCTGCGTTTCGGGGCTGGTGTGGTGTATTATCCATGTAGTAGTGTAAAGAGCGGTGTGATAGTGGCTTGGAAGCTAGTCCAGTTGAGCGTACCCGACATGAACTGCATAAAGAGTTGTGAGACACACCCCATAATCTTCGTGACTATTTCGGTGGTCGTGCGTCCGGGGAATAATGTTTCCATTACTCTCTGGAATGTTGTTGTGATGTTGGTCATGTCGGCCTGGGAGTTGTTGGTCGTGTTAGCGGCCGCTTGTTCCAGTGTTGGCGTTTGGTGAGGGCTGGCCTGCGAGTCGGTTGTTCGTGTGGCAGTTGTGGGCGGCTGTGTATTTTCTGAGGTGAGTGGGTGTGTTATGTGGGTTGTTGAGTTGGTGTCCGGGATGTGTTCGTGGGTGTTGGTGTTCTGTTGCCTGTGTAATTGTTGTGGTGCGGTCGTGTTCCTCGTGCTGCGGCTGTTTCTCCTTCTCCTCCTCCTCTGGCGCTGTGGTTGTCCCTGTGTGTGTGCGTTTTCTGTAGCCTGTGGTGGGCTGCAGTTCGCGATCTCAGGGGGTAGGGTGGTGTTGTTGCTTGTCTCGTGCGGTGTGCCCGGTGCGGGTGTGGTGTCATTTGTTGTGCATGTCTGTTGTGTGCCTGTTGCTGGGGGTGTTTGCTGAGCGTGTTCTGAGCTCTGGGGCTCCTCTGACCGTCCCGCGCTGCTGGGGCTGCCAGCGACCGCTCCAGCGAAGGATAAACCACTTCTTACTGGGCGCGGGGGCGGTTTTGGAACTGTGATGGCGGTTGGTTTCGCATGTTTGGCGATTTTGCGCCTCAGAGCTGCTTTGTATGCAATGCACCCTCTGTAGTTTGCCGGATGGGCAGCACCACAGTTGGCGCACTTGCGAGGTGCTGTATTGGGGAGTTTGCAGCGTTGGGTTGTGTGACCGCCGGCGCAAATGCGGCAGCGGGGTGCGAGACCGCATCTGATACCCGCGTGCGCATAGCGCTGGCAGTTGTGGCATTGTTGGGGGGTGCGCGGCGTGTTGTACACCTCTACATTAACGACCATGTGAAGAAATAATTTTAACTTCAGCAGGTCGCGGGATTTGGCCGTGTCGGCCAGCTCCGCCATGTAGTTATGTGACGGTCTCGCTGTGCCGAACTCTGACATCCGGTTTACCCGAATGCACTCCCACCCAAGAGCAGAGAGTTCGTTGTGTACCGTGTCGGTCGGGGTTCGTGAGTCTATCCCCTTAATCACGTACTGTTGTGTTTTTTTCCAAGACTGTCCTGTACGTGAAGTGTTCTACCTTCCTTTCTTTGAGAAAGTCCAGTAGATTCGTGTAGTCTGTCTTGTTCGCCACGTACAGTGCGGCGTGTTCCCCGGTGAGCTTGGAGTAGTATGTTGTGGGGCTGTGCTTATTGTTAAATTCTCTGTTTAGGAGACTTAGGTCTCCATAGTTGTGAATGATGACCGGTGGGAAGCCGGTCGCGGTGTTGTTAGTGTTCTGCGTAGCTGCGTGTATGTTTGTGGTTGCTGCAGTCGCAGGGTTGTTTGTGTTGGTCCCTGTGTTGTTATTGTTTGTTCGCGGCGTGGATGGTGTTGGCAGCAGCGCTTGGCCGTTGCCTCGTGAGTTTGTGGGCTCACATGTTTGTGTAGTTGGCTGCTGTTTGCGCCTTGGGCCGACCTGCTGCCATGGCCCGTCTTCATCAGTGTTTGTTGTGTCCTCTGTCGGCTCTGGAACCGGTTCCGTCGGTGCCTGGGCCGCCAGAGGTGATATAGGGGGCATGTCCTTCTGTTGTTCAGCAGGTGCCTGTGTGTGTGGTGTGGGTGTTTCTGTTCGTGTGTTTTCGCTGCCCATCAGCTCTGCGATCAGCTCCAGCTGTTCCGCGATCTGCTGGTCCTTCAGGGCAACCTGCTCCTGGAAGGTGGACAGCGGGACGGAAATGATGGCGGGAGTAGCCGGCATTACCGCCTCTTGTGCTGCAGCTTTGCTGCGGGTGAGTGGTGGGGAAGCACAGGAAAGATCGGACATCTTCGCTGTTTCAGGAGTAATTATTTATTTGGATAGGGAAGGATGGAACACGACAATTTTGCTCTTTTTAAGGAGCGACAATAATGCTTTTTAGCGATAGCGCTGTGTATCCTGTTCCTACAGAAGAGGGGGGTCCCTACGACCTATCTGCGCGGAGTGCAATGCGCGGCGCAAGAGAGCGCGGGTTGAAGAGAGCGGCCTACAGTGCGCGGGGTTATCCGACGTGAACGGGCCCCTGACACTGAGATTACCCTACCAAAGAACGGGAGAGTCCCGCTGGGGAGGTTTGCAACCGAAGTTGCAGGAAGTGGAGCCGAAGCTCTTGCCACTTAGCGCCCGAAAGCGTTAAGGGCGGGCCAGAGTCTATATAGGGGGGCGGCGGGCGCGCTGGGCGCAGACCGTAGCCGACTCGCCAGCCGCTGCAGCTGCTGTTTGTGCACGTTTTGCTTTGCCCGAGGAAGGAAGGATGACAGGCCGCGGCAAGGGAGGAAAGGGGCTCGGCAAGGGTGGCGCCAAGCGGCACCGCAAGGTGTTGCGCGACAACATCCAGGGCATCACGAAGCCCGCCATCCGCCGCCTGGCTCGCAGGGGCGGCGTGAAGCGCATCTCTGGTCTGATCTACGAGGAGACCCGCGGGGTGCTGAAGGTGTTCCTGGAGAACGTGATCCGCGACGCGGTGACGTACACTGAGCACGCCAAGCGCAAGACTGTGACGGCCATGGACGTGGTGTACGCCCTGAAGAGGCAGGGGCGCACCCTGTACGGTTTCGGCGGTTAGGCTGCGTCGCAGCGGGCGCTGGCCTTCCCGCGGCCGTGCTTGTGGGTGGGAGAGACTAGAAAACGGCCCTTTTCAGGGCCACCACACTGTTCGGAAGTTGAAAAGTGCGAAAGAGTCTGTGTTGTTGTTGCTGCGTGTGTGCGCTGTGTTGTTTGTTTGTTTGTTTCTTTCTTTCCGTTTGAGCGACGTGATGTGACTGGGAGGGGAGAAGGAAAGGAAACGTGTCATGTGGCTGGCTGTGTGTGGAGCTGCTTCGTTTGTGTGTTTGTTATTGTGTGTCTTTGTATCGATCGCGACGGAGATGGCGGGCTGTGTGTTGTTGTGCGAGAGGCGGTGATTATTTGCTTGCGTGGTTTGGCTCTGTGTGTTTGTTTGCGGCGGCGTTGGGGTTTCCGAGGCAAGGCGTGTGGGCATAGGCGGCCGGATCAGCTGTTTCGTTCGTGTCGACGGCCGTTGCGCGCGGGAGTGGAGGGCGGTGTGTCGACACGCCTCCCTTTAACAATGGTCATTGTTGCTGCCGTTGTCGGTTTGGAAGGCGACTGCGACCGTGCAAAATGTGTGTGTGTGTGTGTGTGTGTTGGGCCACACGGGCTGTGTGGACGACAAGATGGCGGACGTGCGCCGGCGGCGGCTGTGCTGTGACAGTGCAAAGTTAAAACAAAACAAGGTGCGGCGAGGACGACTGAAATTTTGCTTTGGACGTAGGTTTGTGTGGTGGCCCTGAAAAGGGCCGATTGTTGTGGGCCGGGCCGAGCCGGCAAAGCGCGTTGCGTGCAGGGGAGCACGCGGCGGCTGCGATTGCCTGGCCTCCTTTAGGCCTTCTTCTCGGTCTTCTTTGGCAGCAGGACGGCCTGGATGTTGGGCAGGACACCACCCTGTGCGATGGTGACGCCCGACAGGAGCTTGTTGAGCTCCTCGTCGTTGCGGATGGCAAGCTGCAGGTGGCGCGGGATGATGCGCGTCTTCTTGTTGTCGCGGGCCGCGTTTCCGGCCAGCTCGAGCACCTCAGCCGCGAGGTACTCCATGACGGCGGCGAGGTAGACGGGCGCCCCGGCGCCGACGCGCTCTGCGTAGTTTCCCTTGCGCAGGAGGCGGTGGATTCTGCCGACCGGGAACTGGAGCCCAGCCCTGCTTGAGCGGGACTTTGACTTGCCCTTGACTTTGCCTCCCTTTCCGCGTCCGGACATGGCGATGGGCTAGCGACGGTGCACACGAAACGGAAACGAAAACGACCGGTGCGAGCGGCAGCGAGTCGAGCAGCGGAGTGCGTGCCGGCGCAGCCGGGGTGGGGGTGCTTTATGGGCTCGGGTGCGGCGGCCGGTTGCGCGCGCGCCCCATTGGTCGGCGGCCGCAACAGGGCGAGCTGGTAAAGGTGCGGCGGCGGCTGGCGGCGGGTGCCACTGTGTGGGGAGACGCTGACTAGAGCGGAGCGCTTGCTACTGGTGTTGCTGCTGCCGTACGTTGGTTCGAGATGCCGCCCAAGACTAGCGGGAAGGCCGCCAAGAAGGCTGGCAAGGCGCAGAAGAACATTTCGAAGGGCGACAAGAAGAAGAAGCGCAAGAGGAAGGAGAGCTATGCCATCTACATCTACAAGGTGCTGAAGCAGGTGCACCCTGACACGGGCATCTCGTCGAAGGCGATGAGCATCATGAACAGCTTCGTGAACGACATTTTCGAGCGCATTGCGGCCGAGGCGTCTCGCCTGGCGCACTACAACAAGCGCTCGACCATCACGTCCCGCGAGATCCAGACCGCTGTGCGGCTGTTGCTGCCTGGCGAGCTGGCCAAGCACGCCGTGAGCGAGGGCACGAAGGCGGTGACCAAGTACACGAGCTCCAAGTAAGGAGGTGGCTCTGGAATGGAAGGAAGGATGGAGAAGGCTCCTCCGTTGCGAGAGCGGCAAAACGGCCCTTTTCAGGGCCACCAACTTGCCTTTTGCGGGAAGGGCGGAATTGTTGTTGTTGTTGTTTGTGTGGACGGCTGTGATGTATGTGTGCATTTTGATTGTGGGTGGGGGGGGCGCGTCAAAGCGTGTTGCGCGGGGTACGGCCACGAGGTTGGTCGCCGTGGCGTGGAATGGTGGCACGCCTCGTTGGCGTGGTTTTTGACCCATTGGTGTTGTTGGTGTGTGTGTGTGTGTGTGTGTGTGTGTGTGTGTGTGTGTGTGTGTGTTACCCGTCTGCGAGGGGGGACAGTGCGATCGGCGACTTTTGTGTCACCGTAACGACGGCCGTTTGCGGGTTTGTTTTGTTTGCACATCATACATGGCGAGGGTGAAATGTGAAATGTTTTTGTTTGGTTTTTTTTTTTTTTTGCCGCCCACTATTCCCTTTGCTGTACGCCGAGTTTGACAATGGTGCGACGTAACTGCAGCGTGGAGGTGTGTGAGTGACGTTGAAATGAACGTGCCATTAAGACGCATTGTTGTTGTATTGTACTGTACGTGTACGGCGACACGCACGATGATGTACCATTCGACTCTGATGTTTGATAGCCGTGTCTGACTGATTGCGTACGACGCACGCACACCGATGTCGTCATTCAAGATGCACGCGTGTCCAGTGCAGTACAGTAAGCGCGACGACGGCGGCGGCGGTCGTTTGTTTGGCGAATGTCTGTACACGTGTTTGTCTGTGTCCATCCGGTATGTATTTGTTTGTTTGAAAGTGTTTTGTGTGTCGGTGACGTGGTCCGATCCGTCGCCCCCTGAGTAACTGTCGATCGGCGCGATAGACCGGCGTCACCGCAACTGAACCGAAGTCGTGGGCACACCCGTCATACTGTTGTACACCGTCGCGCTGAGAACGGTAACGAAAGGTTGACTTTGATCGGTCGAATGTCTGGGCAGAACGTGAGGAATGAGGCAAGAGTGCAAGGAGGGGGGGCAAAAGAGAGAGGAAGGGAAAAAGGGGAGAAACGCATTCGTAGAGCAACGGAACGTTCCCGTGTCGGAGGCGTATTGGAGCCGCACTGAAATGCGTTTAACGGCGGCGCGGCTGCAAGTGTCTGCCGTGGTGAACGTTACCTTTGACGGCTGCATTGGGCTTTGCCTTTGCTTTTGCTTTCGCTTTCGCTTTCGCT
>NW_026048289.1:25000-35000 GCF_023864345.2 Schistocerca serialis cubense | reverse complement strand
CCGTCCACCCGCTACTACTGTCGACCGACTACTACCTCTCCCGACTCGCGCTACAATATATATATATAACAACTGTTCCTGGCGACCCGGTGCGTGCCACTACTGTCGTCTGGCGCGGTCCAAGCGCCGACTAGCAGCGATAAAGAACTCTCTGGTCAGACAGAGATGCTGTCATGCCTCGCCATCGCTCTGGTAATGAATACATACGTGTTGCAGCGTGCGTACCACCGGAACACGCAGTGGCGGAGCCAAAGACTGTGTTGTCGAGGTCGAGTGCGAGCGGGAAGAGAGGCAGCGTCGGCACGGAGATGCAAGCGAGCGCGAGACGCACGGGGGCTGCGGCGTGGCGCGTTTGCGGTCGGCGCCTTTGGTGGCAACGGCCGGGACAAGCAGCGGTGTATGGTGTGGTGCGGGGCGGACAGGGGCGGAGGCGGCGCGACGACGGCATGGGGGCGAAAACGGGACGGGGGACGGCGGATGTTGAGAGGCGTCACGCGCGGACAGGACACAGACACAGAGAGACACACACAGATTGGAAAGGGAGGGTGCGCGGTAGTAGTTGGGAATGTGCGTACCGTGCGGGATGGGAGTGGGCGAGGAACACGGTCGTGGCCCCTGTTTTGGGTGCGTGTGATGACGTCGGTGTGTTGTGGGAAGGGAAGGCGCTGTGGCGGCGGCGCGTAATGGGCGTAGGCCGAAAAGAGAAAGGAACGTGGGCAGTGTGTTGGCAAGCGTCGGTTCGACTGCGACGTTGATGGGCAGGGCAGGGCAGGGCAGGGCAGGGCAGGGCAGGGCAAGGTTAATGGTGGTAGGAGTAGGCGTGTGGGCGCAAAAAATCTGCCGCTGCAGGCGGTGCCGTAACCGCCATGGCGGGAAGGAGAGAGGGCCAAAGAAAGAAAGAAAGAAGAAAACAAAAAAAAAAAAGGAGGGGGGGGCGAAAGTGGAGAGGCGGTGGTGTGAGAAGGGCGGGGGCGGAAGGAAGGCAGGAAGGACAAGAGGCGAGGCGACGGCTTGCTTTGTGTATCGGTCGGTCTCTGGCTATGCTTCGTTTTCTGCAGCAGGGTCGGTGCGCGGCGTGGCTCGCGGCAGTGGGAACGCCTGGTGGCTGGACGGCCAGCAATGCGGTTGGATGGGCGGCCACAGCACCGCACCTGTGCCCGAGGAGGAGACGCTGGCGGCGGGCCCTGAGGTGAGGCCGGCTCGGCTGGGGCTGTGGATGTGTAGGTGTGCGCCGCTGCTGCAACAACGGGTAAAACGCGAGAAGAAGGGATGGCGGTAGAGAGAGGAGAAAAAAAAAAAAAAAAAGGTCGTGTTGTGTTGATGCGCAGGCAGACGCGTACAGAGGGACGAGCCCGGTCTGCAGCAGGGTGTGGCCGTGCCGAGTGCAGAGCAGCGGCGGCTCGGTTCGGTTCGGCCCGGCCCGGCGGGCCGCGCTGTTGTCGCGGACGTGAGCGCCCCCTGGCGGGTGGCCGGAGGCGGCGCGGCGTGTTGGACGTGTGGCTGGTGGCAGTGCACAATTTGCGAGTGGCTGGCGGTGTGGTGTGGCGGTTGGCGCGTCGGGCGGCGGAGAGGTATGTGTTGCGGGCGCCCTTTGCTGCGCTGCGTCGTTGCGTGTGCCGTACAGGGCGGGCGCTTGTCGACTGTGTGGCGAATTGGCGTGAAACGGCTGCCGAGAGGGTGTGTGGTAGCGAGCCGGTCGGTGGTGTCAGTGCGAAGGGGAATGTGCGTGCGTGTTTGGCGGTTTCGGTGTGCTTTTTGCGGCGTGAGAGTGGGAATTAGTGGGGCCGGCTGTTGTGTTGGTTCCTTGTGTCTTGTGTCGCGTAGCTTGATGGCAACGTGGAAGGACGCCGGTTTCGTTTTCGTTTCGAGCCTTGCGTGTGGTTGTCGACGTTGACTGGTTGGCGTGTGCCGATGCACGTGCATGTGTGGGTCGCGAGTGCGTTTTTGGCTGGCTGTGTGTGTGTGTGTGTTTTGGGGGGGAAGGGGGAGGCGGTGGTGAAAGTGCAGTCGTCGGGTGGGGCTGGGGCTGTGCGTCGTGGCGGAAAGGTGGTAGGTTGCGGGAAGCGAGCCCGTCGTTGACGGTGTCGCGTGAGTTGTGAATCGAGTGGGGCGCGGGGCGCGGGGCGCGGGACAGGAGCAGCGTGCCGCTGCGTCGTGGTCGTCAGCAGAGGCTGTGCGTGTGCTTGTCCTTTTTGTGGGCGGTTCGTGCGAGGCGTTTTTGTTTTGTGTTGCCCTAGTTGTTAGTTTATTTTGTTTGTGTTTGTTATTTTGAGACGACGACTGGTTGGTGGCGTGCGCGCGAAGTGGCGGTGTGCGCTTCCCGTGTCGTTTGTGTTGTTTTGTTTTTTTGTTTTTGTGTTTTTTTTTTTTTGCACTGGGCCCCGGTGGGTGGGTGCGTGCGTGTGTGTCGATTGCCGGCTGGCGAAAGGTGCGCCATCGGCGGGGTGGGTCGCCGGCACAAGTAGAGGCGGCGGCGTTGTTGCTGTTGTTGTGTGGTGTTTGTTTTGTTCGGCTGTGTCGGCGAGCTGTGTTGCGGTGCGTGTGAATGGTGGTGCAAAAGTGCTGGCGTTGGGGCTGCGACTGCGACGGCGGCGAGCCGCGGGCGCGCCATTGATAGTGATGTTGTGAACAGCGGCTGTGTACGGTAGTGGTGTTGTTGTAGCACGACGTGCATCCGGGCCGGCGCGGAAAGCGCAGTTGCGGGCGGTTGCCCTTCGGTGCCAGCCATGTCTGTCGCGTGAGCGGCGGGTTGCTCTGGTGTCGACACGTGGTGCTCTGGGGGGTTGTTGTGTGGTGCCCTTTGGCCGGTGGGGGTGGTTCGCGTGTGTCTCGTTCGCGCTCGGTGTCTGGTCGTGGTCGTGCTGCTCCCCCGTCTGTACGTTTTTGTTCGTTTGCGGCGTGCCTGCCGACGTCGTCCCGTCGCGACCTTTCAACCGAAAGTGTGGCGCCCGAAGGTGAACGAACGTAACCCTGACCTCGGCGCTTTACGCTGAGCCGAGCGAACCGAACCGAACCGAACCTAACCTGTGGTGTGGCGAGGTGAGCTCAGCCTGTGAGCCCCTAACGTCTACGTAAGGTAAGCTGTCCGGCTCACGCCTCACGTTTGAACGCTTTTTTAACCTACGTTTGACGCTTCTTAACCTAGCACTGACCCCTTAACCTAACCTAACGTGTAACCTAACCTAACCTAACCTAACCTCTGACGCCTGACGTGTTTGAATGCTTAACCTAGGTTTGACGCTTAACCTAACCCAAGTCCCCTTAACCTAACCCACGTCCACCTAACCTAACCTAACGTAGACGTGTAAACGTAATGTGTAACGCGTAACGTGTAAGGTCGGCTGTCGTGTGTGCTTGACGGCAGATTGGGTTGGTCTGTAGATTCGGATTGCGGTTTGCCTCGGTCGAGGGGTTGTGGGTGGGAAGCGGCGAGGGGCGGCGGCGCCTGTTGCGCAGGCGGCGTCCGTTTGCGGCGGGCAATTGTTGAGAAACGGCTGTGAATGTTGGCGGGCGAGAGGAGGAGGACGGCGCGCGATGTGGCCCGACGGCTGCGGGCCGATCGGGAAACGGCGGGAGGGCGACGGAAGGCGATGGGGCGGCGGAGGCGCGTTTGCACGGCCGTCATCGCCGCACGCCTCGGCTTGTGTGGCTGTGGCGCCGGCCGCGCTGGCCGGGCTGCCGCGGCGACGGTGTGGGAGTTTTGCCGAAGGTTTGGCCATTGTGGCGGGTCGTCGGCTGGGGCTGTGGGGGCGGCATTTGGGCGGGGGCGGCGATTCTCGGCGGGCCGACCCAGGCTGTAGCGCGCGGTAGCTGCAGTTTGGCCGTGGTTTGCGGCGCTGCCGTGGCGACTGGTTGGCGACTGTGGTGTGGCTGTGTGTAGCCCCATCCTCGGTGGTTTGAAAGGCGCGGGCGGTTGTGGCGCAGGTTTGGGGCTGCTCCGCACAGGCTGTCGGACGTTGGGCGGTAGCAAGCGCGGGAGGCGCGGCGCGGCGGCGCGCAGAGTGGCGGCCGCTCTCTCGGCCGTCCGCGCCCGCCCGCGACACTGGCTGGGCCTTGTGATTCTCTGCTCTGCTGCTGTGCTGTGCTTGCGTGCCTGCCGTCCCGCTCGCTCTCGCTGTGTGTTACGCGCGTCGTCGAAATGGCAGATCAGGCGGCTACGAATGAGACTGCTGCGGCACCCGCCGCCACCGGCACTACGAAGAAGGCCAAGTCTGCGTCGTCTGCGAAGAAGCCGCGCGCCAAGCCTGCGCACCCGCGCACCTCTGAGATGGTGACGGCCGCCATCAAGAGTCTGAAGGAGCGCGGCGGGTCGTCGCTGCAGGCGATCAAGAAGTACATAGCCGCGCACTACAAGCTGGACGCGGAGAAGCTGGCGCCGTTTATCAAGAAGTACCTCAAGTCGGCCGTCGTGGCGGGCGAGCTGGTGCAGACGAAGGGGAAGGGCGCGTCCGGCTCGTTCAAGCTTGCCGGCGCCGGCGGCGGGGGGGCGGCCGAGGGCGGCAAGGCTCGTGCTGGCGGTGCCAAGAAGAAGCGCGCCGCTCCGGCCAGCAAGGAGAAGAAGGGCGCCCGTGCGGCCGGCGCAAAGAAGGCTGGTGGCGTGAAGGCGGCGACCGGTCGGAAGGCGGGCGCCGCCAAGAAGGCGTCTGCGGCGTCGGCCGCTCCCGCGGGTGCGAAGAAGGCGGCTGCGGCCAAGCCGGCCAAGGCCAAGTCGCCGTCGAAGGCGAAGAAGGCCGCCAAGGTTCCGACGAAGAAGCCGAAGGCGCCGCGCCCGAAGAAGGCGACGACGCCGTCTAAGGCGAAGGCTTCGCCCAAGAAGAAGAAGTAGAGTAGAGGAGAAAGAGATGGGAAAGGAAGGGTTTGGCGCTTGACTCCGTCGTCCCCACCCCCCGTCGTCGTCTAGTGGCGCGCAAGAGACGCGCGGCCCAAAACGGCCCTTCTCAGGGCCATCAAAGCACGTCGGGGAAGGTTTTGATTGTCGTGTTGCGTTTGGTGTGGGTGTCTGTCTGGCGTTTCTGTATGCCCGTGGGGATGCTGTTTGCGTGCCGTGGTGGTTGGATTGCGGGGGTCGGTGGCGGGTGTGGGCGGCGGTAGCGGTAAGCGGTGTTGTTGTTGTCGTGGTTGATTGTCGCCGTGTTTGTGGCGGCGGCCGACGGTTGGTTTTCTGTCACGTTGTTTTGTTTGAATACGTTGGTTGGCTTGCCTGCGTTCGTTCTTCTCGGATGTCTGTCTTGTCTAGTCGTGTCTGGTCTGTGTTTTGTTTTGTTCCTTTGTGTGTGTTATGTTTTGCAACGGGGGGCACGTTGAGATGTGGAAGGAGTCGGCGGGGATTTCGGTGGCGTGTAGAGCGAGCGAGCGAGCGCGCCTGCCTGGCCGTTGGCCGTCGGAGTGGAGTGCGGGTTTTTTTTGTTTTCGAAACGAAAGCGGCGGGCGGCCGGCCAGCCAGCCAGCCACCCACCCACCCGTGCGGTGTGACGTCGGCCGTTGGGTATTGTGCGCTTTGAGCGCCGGGGAGGGATGATGTGTGATTGTTGCGCGCTGCTAGCAGGCAGGCAGAGTGAGCGGGTGTGGCGGACGGACGGGAAGTGGTGGTTTTTGTTTTTGGGTTGCGGGGCGAGAGGCAGGCGACCGACAAAGTTTGCTCGCGACGGAGAGATGTTAGTGGCCCTGAAAAGGGCCGTTTTTGTTTGTGCGGTGCGGTGCCGCGGCGCGGTTTAGGCGCGCTCGCCGCGGATGCGGCGCGCGAGCTGGATGTCCTTGGGCATGATGGTGACGCGCTTGGCGTGGATTGCGCACAGGTTGGTGTCTTCGAAGAGGCCGACGAGGTAGGCCTCGCTGGCCTCCTGCAGGGCCATGACTGCGGAGCTCTGGAAGCGCAGGTCGGTCTTGAAGTCCTGGGCGATCTCGCGCACTAGGCGCTGGAATGGCAGCTTGCGGATGAGCAGCTCTGTGCTCTTCTGGTAGCGCCTGATTTCTCGCAGGGCGACGGTGCCCGGCCTGTAGCGGTGGGGCTTCTTGACGCCTCCGGTGGCGGGCGCGCTCTTCCTCGCCGCCTTGGTGGCGAGCTGTTTGCGCGGCGCCTTTCCGCCGGTGGACTTGCGGGCCGTTTGCTTTGTGCGGGCCATGGCGGTAGCGGTAGCGGTAGCGGAGCGGCGTGCGTGGAGGTTAGGTGCGGCGCGGCGTCCGGTGCTGCCTTGACAACGGGCCCGCGCGCCTCCGTGCTGCGCTTATATGCCCTCGGTTGCGCGTGGTGGGGGGGAGGGCGGGCCAGAGTCTATATAGGGGGGCGGCGGGCGCGCTGGGCGCAGACCGTAGCCGACTCGCCAGCCGCTGCAGCTGCTGTTTGTGCACGTTTTGCTTTGCCCGAGGAAGGAAGGATGACAGGCCGCGGCAAGGGAGGAAAGGGGCTCGGCAAGGGTGGCGCCAAGCGGCACCGCAAGGTGTTGCGCGACAACATCCAGGGCATCACGAAGCCCGCCATCCGCCGCCTGGCTCGCAGGGGCGGCGTGAAGCGCATCTCTGGTCTGATCTACGAGGAGACCCGCGGGGTGCTGAAGGTGTTCCTGGAGAACGTGATCCGCGACGCGGTGACGTACACTGAGCACGCCAAGCGCAAGACTGTGACGGCCATGGACGTGGTGTACGCCCTGAAGAGGCAGGGGCGCACCCTGTACGGTTTCGGCGGTTAGGCTGCGTCGCAGCGGGCGCTGGCCTTCCCGCGGCCGTGCTTGTGGGTGGGAGAGACTAGAAAACGGCCCTTTTCAGGGCCACCACACTGTTCGGAAGTTGAAAAGTGCGAAAGAGTCTGTGTTGTTGTTGCTGCGTGTGTGCGCTGTGTTGTTTGTTTGTTTCTTTCTTTCTTTCCGTTTGAGCGACGTGATGTGACTGGGAGGGGAGAAGGAAAGGAAACGTGTCATGTGGCTGGCTGTGTGTGGAGCTGCTTCGTTTGTGTGTTTGTTATTGTGTGTCTTTGTATCGATCGCGACGGAGATGGCGGGCTGTGTGTTGTTGTGCGAGAGGCGGTGATTATTTGCTTGCGTGGTTTGGCTCTGTGTGTTTGTTTGCGGCGGCGTTGGGGTTTCCGAGGCAAGGCGTGTGGGCATAGGCGGCCGGATCAGCTGTTTCGTTCGTGTCGACGGCCGTTGCGCGCGGGAGTGGAGGGCGGTGTGTCGACACGCCTCCCTTTAACAATGGTCATTGTTGCTGCCGTTGTCGGTTTGGAAGGCGACTGCGACCGTGCAAAATGTGTGTGTGTGTGTGTGTGTGTTGGGCCACACGGGCTGTGTGGACGACAAGATGGCGGACGTGCGCCGGCGGCGGCTGTGCTGTGACAGTGCAAAGTTAAAACAAAACAAGGTGCGGCGAGGACGACTGAAATTTTGCTTTGGACGTAGGTTTGTGTGGTGGCCCTGAAAAGGGCCGATTGTTGTGGGCCGGGCCGAGCCGGCAAAGCGCGTTGCGTGCAGGGGAGCACGCGGCGGCTGCGATTGCCTGGCCTCCTTTAGGCCTTCTTCTCGGTCTTCTTTGGCAGCAGGACGGCCTGGATGTTGGGCAGGACACCACCCTGTGCGATGGTGACGCCCGACAGGAGCTTGTTGAGCTCCTCGTCGTTGCGGATGGCAAGCTGCAGGTGGCGCGGGATGATGCGCGTCTTCTTGTTGTCGCGGGCCGCGTTTCCGGCCAGCTCGAGCACCTCAGCCGCGAGGTACTCCATGACGGCGGCGAGGTAGACGGGCGCCCCGGCGCCGACGCGCTCTGCGTAGTTTCCCTTGCGCAGGAGGCGGTGGATTCTGCCGACCGGGAACTGGAGCCCAGCCCTGCTTGAGCGGGACTTTGACTTGCCCTTGACTTTGCCTCCCTTTCCGCGTCCGGACATGGCGATGGGCTAGCGACGGTGCACACGAAACGGAAACGAAAACGACCGGTGCGAGCGGCAGCGAGTCGAGCAGCGGAGTGCGTGCCGGCGCAGCCGGGGTGGGGGTGCTTTATGGGCTCGGGTGCGGCGGCCGGTTGCGCGCGCGCCCCATTGGTCGGCGGCCGCAACAGGGCGAGCTGGTAAAGGTGCGGCGGCGGCTGGCGGCGGGTGCCACTGTGTGGGGAGACGCTGACTAGAGCGGAGCGCTTGCTACTGGTGTTGCTGCTGCCGTACGTTGGTTCGAGATGCCGCCCAAGACTAGCGGGAAGGCCGCCAAGAAGGCTGGCAAGGCGCAGAAGAACATTTCGAAGGGCGACAAGAAGAAGAAGCGCAAGAGGAAGGAGAGCTATGCCATCTACATCTACAAGGTGCTGAAGCAGGTGCACCCTGACACGGGCATCTCGTCGAAGGCGATGAGCATCATGAACAGCTTCGTGAACGACATTTTCGAGCGCATTGCGGCCGAGGCGTCTCGCCTGGCGCACTACAACAAGCGCTCGACCATCACGTCCCGCGAGATCCAGACCGCTGTGCGGCTGTTGCTGCCTGGCGAGCTGGCCAAGCACGCCGTGAGCGAGGGCACGAAGGCGGTGACCAAGTACACGAGCTCCAAGTAAGGAGGTGGCTCTGGAATGGAAGGAAGGATGGAGAAGGCTCCTCCGTTGCGAGAGCGGCAAAACGGCCCTTTTCAGGGCCACCAACTTGCCTTTTGCGGGAAGGGCGGAATTGTTGTTGTTGTTGTTTGTGTGGACGGCTGTGATGTATGTGTGCATTTTGATTGTGGGTGGGGGGGGCGCGTCAAAGCGTGTTGCGCGGGGTACGGCCACGAGGTTGGTCGCCGTGGCGTGGAATGGTGGCACGCCTCGTTGGCGTGGTTTTTGACCCATTGGTGTTGTTGGTGTGTGTGTGTGTGTGTGTGTGTGTGTGTGTGTGTGTGTGTTACCCGTCTGCGAGGGGGGACAGTGCGATCGGCGACTTTTGTGTCACCGTAACGACGGCCGTTTGCGGGTTTGTTTTGTTTGCACATCATACATGGCGAGGGTGAAATGTGAAATGTTTTTGTTTGGTTTTTTTTTTTTTTTGCCGCCCACTATTCCCTTTGCTGTACGCCGAGTTTGACAATGGTGCGACGTAACTGCAGCGTGGAGGTGTGTGAGTGACGTTGAAATGAACGTGCCATTAAGACGCATTGTTGTTGTATTGTACTGTACGTGTACGGCGACACGCACGATGATGTACCATTCGACTCTGATGTTTGATAGCCGTGTCTGACTGATTGCGTACGACGCACGCACACCGATGTCGTCATTCAAGATGCACGCGTGTCCAGTGCAGTACAGTAAGCGCGACGACGGCGGCGGCGGTCGTTTGTTTGGCGAATGTCTGTACACGTGTTTGTCTGTGTCCATCCGGTATGTATTTGTTTGTTTGAAAGTGTTTTGTGTGTCGGTGACGTGGTCCGATCCGTCGCCCCCTGAGTAACTGTCGATCGGCGCGATAGACCGGCGTCACCGCAACTGAACCGAAGTCGTGGGCACACCCGTCATACTGTTGTACACCGTCGCGCTGAGAACGGTAACGAAAGGTTGACTTTGATCGGTCGAATGTCTGGGCAGAACGTGAGGAATGAGGCAAGAGTGCAAGGAGGGGGGGCAAAAGAGAGAGGAAGGGAAAAAGGGGAGAAACGCATTCGTAGAGCAACGGAACGTTCCCGTGTCGGAGGCGTATTGGAGCCGCACTGAAATGCGTTTAACGGCGGCGCGGCTGCAAGTGTCTGCCGTGGTGAACGTTACCTTTGACGGCTGCATTGGGCTTTGCCTTTGCTTTTGCTTTCGCTTTCGCTTTCGCTTTCCCGGATGTACGTAACGTTTGTTGATATGGTTCTGAGGAAGAGTGTATGACAGTGCCGTGCCGTCCATGTTCGTGTGCCCTCCCATTGTGTGTATGCTATTGTCTGTGTACTTGAATGATGTATGTAGGTGTTAGTGGACATGTTTTACCAGTGGGGGGGAAATGGATCGTCGATAGTTGCCGTCACTCTGTCACGGTCGAGATGACGCACCCTCCGTACAGAAAGGTGTCGAGAAA
>NW_026048289.1:15000-22500 GCF_023864345.2 Schistocerca serialis cubense | reverse complement strand
GAGCCAAAGACTGTGTTGTCGAGGTCGAGTGCGAGCGGGAAGAGAGGCAGCGTCGGCACGGAGATGCAAGCGAGCGCGAGACGCACGGGGGCTGCGGCGTGGCGCGTTTGCGGTCGGCGCCTTTGGTGGCAACGGCCGGGACAAGCAGCGGTGTATGGTGTGGTGCGGGGCGGACAGGGGCGGAGGCGGCGCGACGACGGCATGGGGGCGAAAACGGGACGGGGGACGGCGGATGTTGAGAGGCGTCACGCGCGGACAGGACACAGACACAGAGAGACACACACAGATTGGAAAGGGAGGGTGCGCGGTAGTAGTTGGGAATGTGCGTACCGTGCGGGATGGGAGTGGGCGAGGAACACGGTCGTGGCCCCTGTTTTGGGTGCGTGTGATGACGTCGGTGTGTTGTGGGAAGGGAAGGCGCTGTGGCGGCGGCGCGTAATGGGCGTAGGCCGAAAAGAGAAAGGAACGTGGGCAGTGTGTTGGCAAGCGTCGGTTCGACTGCGACGTTGATGGGCAGGGCAGGGCAGGGCAGGGCAGGGCAGGGCAGGGCAAGGTTAATGGTGGTAGGAGTAGGCGTGTGGGCGCAAAAAATCTGCCGCTGCAGGCGGTGCCGTAACCGCCATGGCGGGAAGGAGAGAGGGCCAAAGAAAGAAAGAAAGAAGAAAACAAAAAAAAAAAAGGAGGGGGGGGCGAAAGTGGAGAGGCGGTGGTGTGAGAAGGGCGGGGGCGGAAGGAAGGCAGGAAGGACAAGAGGCGAGGCGACGGCTTGCTTTGTGTATCGGTCGGTCTCTGGCTATGCTTCGTTTTCTGCAGCAGGGTCGGTGCGCGGCGTGGCTCGCGGCAGTGGGAACGCCTGGTGGCTGGACGGCCAGCAATGCGGTTGGATGGGCGGCCACAGCACCGCACCTGTGCCCGAGGAGGAGACGCTGGCGGCGGGCCCTGAGGTGAGGCCGGCTCGGCTGGGGCTGTGGATGTGTAGGTGTGCGCCGCTGCTGCAACAACGGGTAAAACGCGAGAAGAAGGGATGGCGGTAGAGAGAGGAGAAAAAAAAAAAAAAAAAGGTCGTGTTGTGTTGATGCGCAGGCAGACGCGTACAGAGGGACGAGCCCGGTCTGCAGCAGGGTGTGGCCGTGCCGAGTGCAGAGCAGCGGCGGCTCGGTTCGGTTCGGCCCGGCCCGGCGGGCCGCGCTGTTGTCGCGGACGTGAGCGCCCCCTGGCGGGTGGCCGGAGGCGGCGCGGCGTGTTGGACGTGTGGCTGGTGGCAGTGCACAATTTGCGAGTGGCTGGCGGTGTGGTGTGGCGGTTGGCGCGTCGGGCGGCGGAGAGGTATGTGTTGCGGGCGCCCTTTGCTGCGCTGCGTCGTTGCGTGTGCCGTACAGGGCGGGCGCTTGTCGACTGTGTGGCGAATTGGCGTGAAACGGCTGCCGAGAGGGTGTGTGGTAGCGAGCCGGTCGGTGGTGTCAGTGCGAAGGGGAATGTGCGTGCGTGTTTGGCGGTTTCGGTGTGCTTTTTGCGGCGTGAGAGTGGGAATTAGTGGGGCCGGCTGTTGTGTTGGTTCCTTGTGTCTTGTGTCGCGTAGCTTGATGGCAACGTGGAAGGACGCCGGTTTCGTTTTCGTTTCGAGCCTTGCGTGTGGTTGTCGACGTTGACTGGTTGGCGTGTGCCGATGCACGTGCATGTGTGGGTCGCGAGTGCGTTTTTGGCTGGCTGTGTGTGTGTGTGTGTTTTGGGGGGGAAGGGGGAGGCGGTGGTGAAAGTGCAGTCGTCGGGTGGGGCTGGGGCTGTGCGTCGTGGCGGAAAGGTGGTAGGTTGCGGGAAGCGAGCCCGTCGTTGACGGTGTCGCGTGAGTTGTGAATCGAGTGGGGCGCGGGGCGCGGGGCGCGGGACAGGAGCAGCGTGCCGCTGCGTCGTGGTCGTCAGCAGAGGCTGTGCGTGTGCTTGTCCTTTTTGTGGGCGGTTCGTGCGAGGCGTTTTTGTTTTGTGTTGCCCTAGTTGTTAGTTTATTTTGTTTGTGTTTGTTATTTTGAGACGACGACTGGTTGGTGGCGTGCGCGCGAAGTGGCGGTGTGCGCTTCCCGTGTCGTTTGTGTTGTTTTGTTTTTTTGTTTTTGTGTTTTTTTTTTTTTTGCACTGGGCCCCGGTGGGTGGGTGCGTGCGTGTGTGTCGATTGCCGGCTGGCGAAAGGTGCGCCATCGGCGGGGTGGGTCGCCGGCACAAGTAGAGGCGGCGGCGTTGTTGCTGTTGTTGTGTGGTGTTTGTTTTGTTCGGCTGTGTCGGCGAGCTGTGTTGCGGTGCGTGTGAATGGTGGTGCAAAAGTGCTGGCGTTGGGGCTGCGACTGCGACGGCGGCGAGCCGCGGGCGCGCCATTGATAGTGATGTTGTGAACAGCGGCTGTGTACGGTAGTGGTGTTGTTGTAGCACGACGTGCATCCGGGCCGGCGCGGAAAGCGCAGTTGCGGGCGGTTGCCCTTCGGTGCCAGCCATGTCTGTCGCGTGAGCGGCGGGTTGCTCTGGTGTCGACACGTGGTGCTCTGGGGGGTTGTTGTGTGGTGCCCTTTGGCCGGTGGGGGTGGTTCGCGTGTGTCTCGTTCGCGCTCGGTGTCTGGTCGTGGTCGTGCTGCTCCCCCGTCTGTACGTTTTTGTTCGTTTGCGGCGTGCCTGCCGACGTCGTCCCGTCGCGACCTTTCAACCGAAAGTGTGGCGCCCGAAGGTGAACGAACGTAACCCTGACCTCGGCGCTTTACGCTGAGCCGAGCGAACCGAACCGAACCGAACCGAACCGAACCTAACCTGTGGTGTGGCGAGGTGAGCTCAGCCTGTGAGCCCCTAACGTCTACGTAAGGTAAGCTGTCCGGCTCACGCCTCACGTTTGAACGCTTTTTTAACCTACGTTTGACGCTTCTTAACCTAGCACTGACCCCTTAACCTAACCTAACGTGTAACCTAACCTAACCTAACCTAACCTCTGACGCCTGACGTGTTTGAATGCTTAACCTAGGTTTGACGCTTAACCTAACCCAAGTCCCCTTAACCTAACCCACGTCCACCTAACCTAACCTAACGTAGACGTGTAAACGTAATGTGTAACGCGTAACGTGTAAGGTCGGCTGTCGTGTGTGCTTGACGGCAGATTGGGTTGGTCTGTAGATTCGGATTGCGGTTTGCCTCGGTCGAGGGGTTGTGGGTGGGAAGCGGCGAGGGGCGGCGGCGCCTGTTGCGCAGGCGGCGTCCGTTTGCGGCGGGCAATTGTTGAGAAACGGCTGTGAATGTTGGCGGGCGAGAGGAGGAGGACGGCGCGCGATGTGGCCCGACGGCTGCGGGCCGATCGGGAAACGGCGGGAGGGCGACGGAAGGCGATGGGGCGGCGGAGGCGCGTTTGCACGGCCGTCATCGCCGCACGCCTCGGCTTGTGTGGCTGTGGCGCCGGCCGCGCTGGCCGGGCTGCCGCGGCGACGGTGTGGGAGTTTTGCCGAAGGTTTGGCCATTGTGGCGGGTCGTCGGCTGGGGCTGTGGGGGCGGCATTTGGGCGGGGGCGGCGATTCTCGGCGGGCCGACCCAGGCTGTAGCGCGCGGTAGCTGCAGTTTGGCCGTGGTTTGCGGCGCTGCCGTGGCGACTGGTTGGCGACTGTGGTGTGGCTGTGTGTAGCCCCATCCTCGGTGGTTTGAAAGGCGCGGGCGGTTGTGGCGCAGGTTTGGGGCTGCTCCGCACAGGCTGTCGGACGTTGGGCGGTAGCAAGCGCGGGAGGCGCGGCGCGGCGGCGCGCAGAGTGGCGGCCGCTCTCTCGGCCGTCCGCGCCCGCCCGCGACACTGGCTGGGCCTTGTGATTCTCTGCTCTGCTGCTGTGCTGTGCTTGCGTGCCTGCCGTCCCGCTCGCTCTCGCTGTGTGTTACGCGCGTCGTCGAAATGGCAGATCAGGCGGCTACGAACGAGACTGCTGCGGCACCCGCCGCCACCGGCACTACGAAGAAGGCCAAGTCTGCGTCGTCTGCGAAGAAGCCGCGCGCCAAGCCTGCGCACCCGCGCACCTCTGAGATGGTGACGGCCGCCATCAAGAGTCTGAAGGAGCGCGGCGGGTCGTCGCTGCAGGCGATCAAGAAGTACATAGCCGCGCACTACAAGCTGGACGCGGAGAAGCTGGCGCCGTTTATCAAGAAGTACCTCAAGTCGGCCGTCGTGGCGGGCGAGCTGGTGCAGACGAAGGGGAAGGGCGCGTCCGGCTCGTTCAAGCTTGCCGGCGCCGGCGGCGGGGGGGGCGGCCGAGGGCGGCAAGGCTCGTGCTGGCGGTGCCAAGAAGAAGCGCGCCGCTCCGGCCAGCAAGGAGAAGAAGGGCGCCCGTGCGGCCGGCGCAAAGAAGGCTGGTGGCGTGAAGGCGGCGACCGGTCGGAAGGCGGGCGCCGCCAAGAAGGCGTCTGCGGCGTCGGCCGCTCCCGCGGGTGCGAAGAAGGCGGCTGCGGCCAAGCCGGCCAAGGCCAAGTCGCCGTCGAAGGCGAAGAAGGCCGCCAAGGTTCCGACGAAGAAGCCGAAGGCGCCGCGCCCGAAGAAGGCGACGACGCCGTCTAAGGCGAAGGCTTCGCCCAAGAAGAAGAAGTAGAGTAGAGGAGAAAGAGATGGGAAAGGAAGGGTTTGGCGCTTGACTCCGTCGTCCCCACCCCCCGTCGTCGTCTAGTGGCGCGCAAGAGACGCGCGGCCCAAAACGGCCCTTCTCAGGGCCATCAAAGCACGTCGGGGAAGGTTTTGATTGTCGTGTTGCGTTTGGTGTGGGTGTCTGTCTGGCGTTTCTGTATGCCCGTGGGGATGCTGTTTGCGTGCCGTGGTGGTTGGATTGCGGGGGTCGGTGGCGGGTGTGGGCGGCGGTAGCGGTAAGCGGTGTTGTTGTTGTCGTGGTTGATTGTCGCCGTGTTTGTGGCGGCGGCCGACGGTTGGTTTTCTGTCACGTTGTTTTGTTTGAATACGTTGGTTGGCTTGCCTGCGTTCGTTCTTCTCGGATGTCTGTCTTGTCTAGTCGTGTCTGGTCTGTGTTTTGTTTTGTTCCTTTGTGTGTGTTATGTTTTGCAACGGGGGGCACGTTGAGATGTGGAAGGAGTCGGCGGGGATTTCGGTGGCGTGTAGAGCGAGCGAGCGAGCGCGCCTGCCTGGCCGTTGGCCGTCGGAGTGGAGTGCGGGTTTTTTTTGTTTTCGAAACGAAAGCGGCGGGCGGCCGGCCAGCCAGCCAGCCACCCACCCACCCGTGCGGTGTGACGTCGGCCGTTGGGTATTGTGCGCTTTGAGCGCCGGGGAGGGATGATGTGTGATTGTTGCGCGCTGCTAGCAGGCAGGCAGAGTGAGCGGGTGTGGCGGACGGACGGGAAGTGGTGGTTTTTGTTTTTGGGTTGCGGGGCGAGAGGCAGGCGACCGACAAAGTTTGCTCGCGACGGAGAGATGTTAGTGGCCCTGAAAAGGGCCGTTTTTGTTTGTGCGGTGCGGTGCCGCGGCGCGGTTTAGGCGCGCTCGCCGCGGATGCGGCGCGCGAGCTGGATGTCCTTGGGCATGATGGTGACGCGCTTGGCGTGGATTGCGCACAGGTTGGTGTCTTCGAAGAGGCCGACGAGGTAGGCCTCGCTGGCCTCCTGCAGGGCCATGACTGCGGAGCTCTGGAAGCGCAGGTCGGTCTTGAAGTCCTGGGCGATCTCGCGCACTAGGCGCTGGAATGGCAGCTTGCGGATGAGCAGCTCTGTGCTCTTCTGGTAGCGCCTGATTTCTCGCAGGGCGACGGTGCCCGGCCTGTAGCGGTGGGGCTTCTTGACGCCTCCGGTGGCGGGCGCGCTCTTCCTCGCCGCCTTGGTGGCGAGCTGTTTGCGCGGCGCCTTTCCGCCGGTGGACTTGCGGGCCGTTTGCTTTGTGCGGGCCATGGCGGTAGCGGTGCTGCCTTGACAACGGGCCCGCGCGCCTCCGTGCTGCGCTTATATGCCCTCGGTTGCGCGTGGTGGGGGGGAGGGCGGGCCAGAGTCTATATAGGGGGGCGGCGGGCGCGCTGGGCGCAGACCGTAGCCGACTCGCCAGCCGCTGCAGCTGCTGTTTGTGCACGTTTTGCTTTGCCCGAGGAAGGAAGGATGACAGGCCGCGGCAAGGGAGGAAAGGGGCTCGGCAAGGGTGGCGCCAAGCGGCACCGCAAGGTGTTGCGCGACAACATCCAGGGCATCACGAAGCCCGCCATCCGCCGCCTGGCTCGCAGGGGCGGCGTGAAGCGCATCTCTGGTCTGATCTACGAGGAGACCCGCGGGGTGCTGAAGGTGTTCCTGGAGAACGTGATCCGCGACGCGGTGACGTACACTGAGCACGCCAAGCGCAAGACTGTGACGGCCATGGACGTGGTGTACGCCCTGAAGAGGCAGGGGCGCACCCTGTACGGTTTCGGCGGTTAGGCTGCGTCGCAGCGGGCGCTGGCCTTCCCGCGGCCGTGCTTGTGGGTGGGAGAGACTAGAAAACGGCCCTTTTCAGGGCCACCACACTGTTCGGAAGTTGAAAAGTGCGAAAGAGTCTGTGTTGTTGTTGCTGCGTGTGTGCGCTGTGTTGTTTGTTTGTTTGTTTCTTTCTTTCCGTTTGAGCGACGTGATGTGACTGGGAGGGGAGAAGGAAAGGAAACGTGTCATGTGGCTGGCTGTGTGTGGAGCTGCTTCGTTTGTGTGTTTGTTATTGTGTGTCTTTGTATCGATCGCGACGGAGATGGCGGGCTGTGTGTTGTTGTGCGAGAGGCGGTGATTATTTGCTTGCGTGGTTTGGCTCTGTGTGTTTGTTTGCGGCGGCGTTGGGGTTTCCGAGGCAAGGCGTGTGGGCATAGGCGGCCGGATCAGCTGTTTCGTTCGTGTCGACGGCCGTTGCGCGCGGGAGTGGAGGGCGGTGTGTCGACACGCCTCCCTTTAACAATGGTCATTGTTGCTGCCGTTGTCGGTTTGGAAGGCGACTGCGACCGTGCAAAATGTGTGTGTGTGTGTGTGTGTGTTGGGCCACACGGGCTGTGTGGACGACAAGATGGCGGACGTGCGCCGGCGGCGGCTGTGCTGTGACAGTGCAAAGTTAAAACAAAACAAGGTGCGGCGAGGACGACTGAAATTTTGCTTTGGACGTAGGTTTGTGTGGTGGCCCTGAAAAGGGCCGATTGTTGTGGGCCGGGCCGAGCCGGCAAAGCGCGTTGCGTGCAGGGGAGCACGCGGCGGCTGCGATTGCCTGGCCTCCTTTAGGCCTTCTTCTCGGTCTTCTTTGGCAGCAGGACGGCCTGGATGTTGGGCAGGACACCACCCTGTGCGATGGTGACGCCCGACAGGAGCTTGTTGAGCTCCTCGTCGTTGCGGATGGCAAGCTGCAGGTGGCGCGGGATGATGCGCGTCTTCTTGTTGTCGCGGGCCGCGTTTCCGGCCAGCTCGAGCACCTCAGCCGCGAGGTACTCCATGACGGCGGCGAGGTAGACGGGCGCCCCGGCGCCGACGCGCTCTGCGTAGTTTCCCTTGCGCAGGAGGCGGTGG
>NW_026048289.1:2500-12500 GCF_023864345.2 Schistocerca serialis cubense | reverse complement strand
GGGTGGCTTGCGCCTGTGCTCGGCGTTGTGGTTTGTGCAAAAGAGGAGGAGAAAAACAATGTGAGTTGCCAGGGAGGGGAGCGGTGTTGTGTTGTGGTTGTCGTGGTGTAGCCGCAGACGCGGCTGTCAGTGAACGTGGCGAGACGGACGGATGCGCGGAGGGGCGGGGGCGGCGCATTTCGCCGGTGCCGTGCCGTGCCATGCCTGAAAGCCGCGTGGTCGCTGTGTTGTTGGTGGCGTGGGGGCGAGGAGAGTACCGTACGGGTGTGCTTGTGCGCCGGAAATGGGCACACTGCGCCCGCCCGTCTTGGAGGCTGACGGCTGTGGTGTGGAAATGGGGCGCGGTGATGTTGAAGCAGTTGAAGAACAGAAAAGAAACCAAGAAAACGGAAGGCGTGATGCGGCGGTGGTGGTGAGAGCGGGAAAAACAAAACAAACAAAAAAAAAAAAGAAGGAAAAACAACAAGAAAACAAAAAGTCTATCAATATTAAAATGTAAATGGAAATGGAAATGGACCCAGGTATAACCTCCCTGCACAAATAGCAGAGAGTCCGATGATAATAAAAATGTGCCAGAATGTTAACGTCCCTACAAAACAAACCCAACGATAATATTAATGAAAGAGTGAACCGTATGTAACATTGCAACAGACATAATGAAACCTGATAAATTGTATAAGGGCAGCAGCGTTGACCTTTGGCCCTGTATTCAGAATCAAAAGAGCCAAAGATCGTTACCCCAATGAAAAAGACACTGAAACACGTATGTAACATAGTAGCGATGGCGAGACATTGTAGCATCTGTGACCAGAGAGTTTGCGCTGGACTGCGCGAGTGTTGCGAGCGGTTCTCAGTCAGTCAGTCAGTCAGTGAGTAGTCGTTGCGAGTCCGTAGCTCTGTGTAGTTGAGGGCTGTACTCTGTCAGTAGTCGTCGCGTGCAGTACGCTAATAGTCGTCATGCAGAGCGGTCGGTCAGTAGTAGCAGCCGAGTGCGGTTGTGTGATGTAGGCGGTCGGCAACACTGGTCAAGATGGTGAGTAAGGTATACTGTTAATTAATATAATCATTAGATAATGAAAAATTGTATTTATTGTAATTATTCTCCAACAAGTTCCCCAATAATAATTTTTATTTCAAAAGCATTTTTCAAACATTTAATTGTTTATTGAACTAAAGAGTTCGTTGCACTTCACATTTCATTCCACGTCTTTGAAGAAAAATGTCACTAAAATGACAAAAAAAGAGAATATTATTATTTGCAATGCAGTTCCTCCAAGCGCTGCGCAACAACCAGAGCAGAAATGTGACATCCATTTATTCGGAGGTAAGACTTTAATTCTGATTGTTTTGCACAGGGCCAAAGACCGTTATTTCGGTGTAATTGAAGTTTCTTGTCACTGAACGGACTTTTTTTAAATGTTGTGTGAAGACTTTATATTTGAGTCAGATTGCGAATTTCACATTTTTGTTGCCATTTTCAATACCTCTCATTGTGGGCGAGGTTACAATTAGCGCAATGTCCATTAGCATCCGTAAATAACATTGTCCATTATTTTAAATTTTGCTGGGAGGTTACAACACACACACACACACACACACACACACACACAAAAAAAAAAACAAAAAAAACAAAAAATTGCATTTATATCCGCTCCTCAATTGTAGATACCCCTTACACAGCTGTGTGCAATGAATGAGTGCTGGCTGGTAATTAATTGCACTCCTTGGAGGGAAATGCCATAGGAAGTAGTCTTTAAAAAGTGAATGTTTTTCGTTAAGAGACAAAAGTTACTTTAGAAAAAAAGTAATAGTGGGGCTTTTGTTGTTGAACAAAATAAGTACAATGAACATACGTTATCAGATTTGCGCAATGCAGCGTCACACCACCTTTTGATTATAACACAATAGACTATACATCGTCCCGAACCGTGACCAGAGTCGCGAGACGAGCAGAGCACGCCGCCGACGCCCGCTCAGTACAACCGTCCACCCGCTACTACTGTCGACCGACTACTACCTCTCCCGACTCGCGCTACAATATATATATATAACAACTGTTCCTGGCGACCCGGTGCGTGCCACTACTGTCGTCTGGCGCGGTCCAAGCGCCGACTAGCAGCGATAAAGAACTCTCTGGTCAGACAGAGATGCTGTCATGCCTCGCCATCGCTCTGGTAATGAATACATACGTGTTGCAGCGTGCGTACCACCGGAACACGCAGTGGCGGAGCCAAAGACTGTGTTGTCGAGGTCGAGTGCGAGCGGGAAGAGAGGCAGCGTCGGCACGGAGATGCAAGCGAGCGCGAGACGCACGGGGGCTGCGGCGTGGCGCGTTTGCGGTCGGCGCCTTTGGTGGCAACGGCCGGGACAAGCAGCGGTGTATGGTGTGGTGCGGGGCGGACAGGGGCGGAGGCGGCGCGACGACGGCATGGGGGCGAAAACGGGACGGGGGACGGCGGATGTTGAGAGGCGTCACGCGCGGACAGGACACAGACACAGAGAGACACACACAGATTGGAAAGGGAGGGTGCGCGGTAGTAGTTGGGAATGTGCGTACCGTGCGGGATGGGAGTGGGCGAGGAACACGGTCGTGGCCCCTGTTTTGGGTGCGTGTGATGACGTCGGTGTGTTGTGGGAAGGGAAGGCGCTGTGGCGGCGGCGCGTAATGGGCGTAGGCCGAAAAGAGAAAGGAACGTGGGCAGTGTGTTGGCAAGCGTCGGTTCGACTGCGACGTTGATGGGCAGGGCAGGGCAGGGCAGGGCAGGGCAGGGCAGGGCAAGGTTAATGGTGGTAGGAGTAGGCGTGTGGGCGCAAAAAATCTGCCGCTGCAGGCGGTGCCGTAACCGCCATGGCGGGAAGGAGAGAGGGCCAAAGAAAGAAAGAAAGAAGAAAACAAAAAAAAAAAAGGAGGGGGGGGCGAAAGTGGAGAGGCGGTGGTGTGAGAAGGGCGGGGGCGGAAGGAAGGCAGGAAGGACAAGAGGCGAGGCGACGGCTTGCTTTGTGTATCGGTCGGTCTCTGGCTATGCTTCGTTTTCTGCAGCAGGGTCGGTGCGCGGCGTGGCTCGCGGCAGTGGGAACGCCTGGTGGCTGGACGGCCAGCAATGCGGTTGGATGGGCGGCCACAGCACCGCACCTGTGCCCGAGGAGGAGACGCTGGCGGCGGGCCCTGAGGTGAGGCCGGCTCGGCTGGGGCTGTGGATGTGTAGGTGTGCGCCGCTGCTGCAACAACGGGTAAAACGCGAGAAGAAGGGATGGCGGTAGAGAGAGGAGAAAAAAAAAAAAAAAAAGGTCGTGTTGTGTTGATGCGCAGGCAGACGCGTACAGAGGGACGAGCCCGGTCTGCAGCAGGGTGTGGCCGTGCCGAGTGCAGAGCAGCGGCGGCTCGGTTCGGTTCGGCCCGGCCCGGCGGGCCGCGCTGTTGTCGCGGACGTGAGCGCCCCCTGGCGGGTGGCCGGAGGCGGCGCGGCGTGTTGGACGTGTGGCTGGTGGCAGTGCACAATTTGCGAGTGGCTGGCGGTGTGGTGTGGCGGTTGGCGCGTCGGGCGGCGGAGAGGTATGTGTTGCGGGCGCCCTTTGCTGCGCTGCGTCGTTGCGTGTGCCGTACAGGGCGGGCGCTTGTCGACTGTGTGGCGAATTGGCGTGAAACGGCTGCCGAGAGGGTGTGTGGTAGCGAGCCGGTCGGTGGTGTCAGTGCGAAGGGGAATGTGCGTGCGTGTTTGGCGGTTTCGGTGTGCTTTTTGCGGCGTGAGAGTGGGAATTAGTGGGGCCGGCTGTTGTGTTGGTTCCTTGTGTCTTGTGTCGCGTAGCTTGATGGCAACGTGGAAGGACGCCGGTTTCGTTTTCGTTTCGAGCCTTGCGTGTGGTTGTCGACGTTGACTGGTTGGCGTGTGCCGATGCACGTGCATGTGTGGGTCGCGAGTGCGTTTTTGGCTGGCTGTGTGTGTGTGTGTGTTTTGGGGGGGAAGGGGGAGGCGGTGGTGAAAGTGCAGTCGTCGGGTGGGGCTGGGGCTGTGCGTCGTGGCGGAAAGGTGGTAGGTTGCGGGAAGCGAGCCCGTCGTTGACGGTGTCGCGTGAGTTGTGAATCGAGTGGGGCGCGGGGCGCGGGGCGCGGGACAGGAGCAGCGTGCCGCTGCGTCGTGGTCGTCAGCAGAGGCTGTGCGTGTGCTTGTCCTTTTTGTGGGCGGTTCGTGCGAGGCGTTTTTGTTTTGTGTTGCCCTAGTTGTTAGTTTATTTTGTTTGTGTTTGTTATTTTGAGACGACGACTGGTTGGTGGCGTGCGCGCGAAGTGGCGGTGTGCGCTTCCCGTGTCGTTTGTGTTGTTTTGTTTTTTTGTTTTTGTGTTTTTTTTTTTTTGCACTGGGCCCCGGTGGGTGGGTGCGTGCGTGTGTGTCGATTGCCGGCTGGCGAAAGGTGCGCCATCGGCGGGGTGGGTCGCCGGCACAAGTAGAGGCGGCGGCGTTGTTGCTGTTGTTGTGTGGTGTTTGTTTTGTTCGGCTGTGTCGGCGAGCTGTGTTGCGGTGCGTGTGAATGGTGGTGCAAAAGTGCTGGCGTTGGGGCTGCGACTGCGACGGCGGCGAGCCGCGGGCGCGCCATTGATAGTGATGTTGTGAACAGCGGCTGTGTACGGTAGTGGTGTTGTTGTAGCACGACGTGCATCCGGGCCGGCGCGGAAAGCGCAGTTGCGGGCGGTTGCCCTTCGGTGCCAGCCATGTCTGTCGCGTGAGCGGCGGGTTGCTCTGGTGTCGACACGTGGTGCTCTGGGGGGTTGTTGTGTGGTGCCCTTTGGCCGGTGGGGGTGGTTCGCGTGTGTCTCGTTCGCGCTCGGTGTCTGGTCGTGGTCGTGCTGCTCCCCCGTCTGTACGTTTTTGTTCGTTTGCGGCGTGCCTGCCGACGTCGTCCCGTCGCGACCTTTCAACCGAAAGTGTGGCGCCCGAAGGTGAACGAACGTAACCCTGACCTCGGCGCTTTACGCTGAGCCGAGCGAACCGAACCGAACCGAACCGAACCGAACCTAACCTGTGGTGTGGCGAGGTGAGCTCAGCCTGTGAGCCCCTAACGTCTACGTAAGGTAAGCTGTCCGGCTCACGCCTCACGTTTGAACGCTTTTTTAACCTACGTTTGACGCTTCTTAACCTAGCACTGACCCCTTAACCTAACCTAACGTGTAACCTAACCTAACCTAACCTAACCTCTGACGCCTGACGTGTTTGAATGCTTAACCTAGGTTTGACGCTTAACCTAACCCAAGTCCCCTTAACCTAACCCACGTCCACCTAACCTAACCTAACGTAGACGTGTAAACGTAATGTGTAACGCGTAACGTGTAAGGTCGGCTGTCGTGTGTGCTTGACGGCAGATTGGGTTGGTCTGTAGATTCGGATTGCGGTTTGCCTCGGTCGAGGGGTTGTGGGTGGGAAGCGGCGAGGGGCGGCGGCGCCTGTTGCGCAGGCGGCGTCCGTTTGCGGCGGGCAATTGTTGAGAAACGGCTGTGAATGTTGGCGGGCGAGAGGAGGAGGACGGCGCGCGATGTGGCCCGACGGCTGCGGGCCGATCGGGAAACGGCGGGAGGGCGACGGAAGGCGATGGGGCGGCGGAGGCGCGTTTGCACGGCCGTCATCGCCGCACGCCTCGGCTTGTGTGGCTGTGGCGCCGGCCGCGCTGGCCGGGCTGCCGCGGCGACGGTGTGGGAGTTTTGCCGAAGGTTTGGCCATTGTGGCGGGTCGTCGGCTGGGGCTGTGGGGGCGGCATTTGGGCGGGGGCGGCGATTCTCGGCGGGCCGACCCAGGCTGTAGCGCGCGGTAGCTGCAGTTTGGCCGTGGTTTGCGGCGCTGCCGTGGCGACTGGTTGGCGACTGTGGTGTGGCTGTGTGTAGCCCCATCCTCGGTGGTTTGAAAGGCGCGGGCGGTTGTGGCGCAGGTTTGGGGCTGCTCCGCACAGGCTGTCGGACGTTGGGCGGTAGCAAGCGCGGGAGGCGCGGCGCGGCGGCGCGCAGAGTGGCGGCCGCTCTCTCGGCCGTCCGCGCCCGCCCGCGACACTGGCTGGGCCTTGTGATTCTCTGCTCTGCTGCTGTGCTGTGCTTGCGTGCCTGCCGTCCCGCTCGCTCTCGCTGTGTGTTACGCGCGTCGTCGAAATGGCAGATCAGGCGGCTACGAACGAGACTGCTGCGGCACCCGCCGCCACCGGCACTACGAAGAAGGCCAAGTCTGCGTCGTCTGCGAAGAAGCCGCGCGCCAAGCCTGCGCACCCGCGCACCTCTGAGATGGTGACGGCCGCCATCAAGAGTCTGAAGGAGCGCGGCGGGTCGTCGCTGCAGGCGATCAAGAAGTACATAGCCGCGCACTACAAGCTGGACGCGGAGAAGCTGGCGCCGTTTATCAAGAAGTACCTCAAGTCGGCCGTCGTGGCGGGCGAGCTGGTGCAGACGAAGGGGAAGGGCGCGTCCGGCTCGTTCAAGCTTGCCGGCGCCGGCGGCGGGGGGGCGGCCGAGGGCGGCAAGGCTCGTGCTGGCGGTGCCAAGAAGAAGCGCGCCGCTCCGGCCAGCAAGGAGAAGAAGGGCGCCCGTGCGGCCGGCGCAAAGAAGGCTGGTGGCGTGAAGGCGGCGACCGGTCGGAAGGCGGGCGCCGCCAAGAAGGCGTCTGCGGCGTCGGCCGCTCCCGCGGGTGCGAAGAAGGCGGCTGCGGCCAAGCCGGCCAAGGCCAAGTCGCCGTCGAAGGCGAAGAAGGCCGCCAAGGTTCCGACGAAGAAGCCGAAGGCGCCGCGCCCGAAGAAGGCGACGACGCCGTCTAAGGCGAAGGCTTCGCCCAAGAAGAAGAAGTAGAGTAGAGGAGAAAGAGATGGGAAAGGAAGGGTTTGGCGCTTGACTCCGTCGTCCCCACCCCCCGTCGTCGTCTAGTGGCGCGCAAGAGACGCGCGGCCCAAAACGGCCCTTCTCAGGGCCATCAAAGCACGTCGGGGAAGGTTTTGATTGTCGTGTTGCGTTTGGTGTGGGTGTCTGTCTGGCGTTTCTGTATGCCCGTGGGGATGCTGTTTGCGTGCCGTGGTGGTTGGATTGCGGGGGTCGGTGGCGGGTGTGGGCGGCGGTAGCGGTAAGCGGTGTTGTTGTTGTCGTGGTTGATTGTCGCCGTGTTTGTGGCGGCGGCCGACGGTTGGTTTTCTGTCACGTTGTTTTGTTTGAATACGTTGGTTGGCTTGCCTGCGTTCGTTCTTCTCGGATGTCTGTCTTGTCTAGTCGTGTCTGGTCTGTGTTTTGTTTTGTTCCTTTGTGTGTGTTATGTTTTGCAACGGGGGGCACGTTGAGATGTGGAAGGAGTCGGCGGGGATTTCGGTGGCGTGTAGAGCGAGCGAGCGAGCGCGCCTGCCTGGCCGTTGGCCGTCGGAGTGGAGTGCGGGTTTTTTTTGTTTTCGAAACGAAAGCGGCGGGCGGCCGGCCAGCCAGCCAGCCACCCACCCACCCGTGCGGTGTGACGTCGGCCGTTGGGTATTGTGCGCTTTGAGCGCCGGGGAGGGATGATGTGTGATTGTTGCGCGCTGCTAGCAGGCAGGCAGAGTGAGCGGGTGTGGCGGACGGACGGGAAGTGGTGGTTTTTGTTTTTGGGTTGCGGGGCGAGAGGCAGGCGACCGACAAAGTTTGCTCGCGACGGAGAGATGTTAGTGGCCCTGAAAAGGCCGTTTTTGTTTGTGCGGTGCGGTGCCGCGGCGCGGTTTAGGCGCGCTCGCCGCGGATGCGGCGCGCGAGCTGGATGTCCTTGGGCATGATGGTGACGCGCTTGGCGTGGATTGCGCACAGGTTGGTGTCTTCGAAGAGGCCGACGAGGTAGGCCTCGCTGGCCTCCTGCAGGGCCATGACTGCGGAGCTCTGGAAGCGCAGGTCGGTCTTGAAGTCCTGGGCGATCTCGCGCACTAGGCGCTGGAATGGCAGCTTGCGGATGAGCAGCTCTGTGCTCTTCTGGTAGCGCCTGATTTCTCGCAGGGCGACGGTGCCCGGCCTGTAGCGGTGGGGCTTCTTGACGCCTCCGGTGGCGGGCGCGCTCTTCCTCGCCGCCTTGGTGGCGAGCTGTTTGCGCGGCGCCTTTCCGCCGGTGGACTTGCGGGCCGTTTGCTTTGTGCGGGCCATGGCGGTAGCGGTAGCGGTAGCGGAGCGGCGTGCGTGGAGGTTAGGTGCGGCGCGGCGTCCGGTGCTGCCTTGACAACGGGCCCGCGCGCCTCCGTGCTGCGCTTATATGCCCTCGGTTGCGCGTGGTGGGGGGGAGGGCGGGCCAGAGTCTATATAGGGGGGCGGCGGGCGCGCTGGGCGCAGACCGTAGCCGACTCGCCAGCCGCTGCAGCTGCTGTTTGTGCACGTTTTGCTTTGCCCGAGGAAGGAAGGATGACAGGCCGCGGCAAGGGAGGAAAGGGGCTCGGCAAGGGTGGCGCCAAGCGGCACCGCAAGGTGTTGCGCGACAACATCCAGGGCATCACGAAGCCCGCCATCCGCCGCCTGGCTCGCAGGGGCGGCGTGAAGCGCATCTCTGGTCTGATCTACGAGGAGACCCGCGGGGTGCTGAAGGTGTTCCTGGAGAACGTGATCCGCGACGCGGTGACGTACACTGAGCACGCCAAGCGCAAGACTGTGACGGCCATGGACGTGGTGTACGCCCTGAAGAGGCAGGGGCGCACCCTGTACGGTTTCGGCGGTTAGGCTGCGTCGCAGCGGGCGCTGGCCTTCCCGCGGCCGTGCTTGTGGGTGGGAGAGACTAGAAACGGCCCTTTTCAGGGCCACCACACTGTTCGGAAGTTGAAAAGTGCGAAAGAGTCTGTGTTGTTGTTGCTGCGTGTGTGCGCTGTGTTGTTTGTTTGTTTGTTTCTTTCTTTCCGTTTGAGCGACGTGATGTGACTGGGAGGGGAGAAGGAAAGGAAACGTGTCATGTGGCTGGCTGTGTGTGGAGCTGCTTCGTTTGTGTGTTTGTTATTGTGTGTCTTTGTATCGATCGCGACGGAGATGGCGGGCTGTGTGTTGTTGTGCGAGAGGCGGTGATTATTTGCTTGCGTGGTTTGGCTCTGTGTGTTTGTTTGCGGCGGCGTTGGGGTTTCCGAGGCAAGGCGTGTGGGCATAGGCGGCCGGATCAGCTGTTTCGTTCGTGTCGACGGCCGTTGCGCGCGGGAGTGGAGGGCGGTGTGTCGACACGCCTCCCTTTAACAATGGTCATTGTTGCTGCCGTTGTCGGTTTGGAAGCGACTGCGACCGTGCAAAATGTGTGTGTGTGTGTGTGTGTGTTGGGCCACACGGGCTGTGTGGACGACAAGATGGCGGACGTGCGCCGGCGGCGGCTGTGCTGTGACAGTGCAAAGTTAAAACAAAACAAGGTGCGGCGAGGACGACTGAAATTTTGCTTTGGACGTAGGTTTGTGTGGTGGCCCTGAAAAGGGCCGATTGTTGTGGGCCGGGCCGAGCCGGCAAAGCGCGTTGCGTGCAGGGGAGCACGCGGCGGCTGCGATTGCCTGGCCTCCTTTAGGCCTTCTTCTCGGTCTTCTTTGGCAGCAGGACGGCCTGGATGTTGGGCAGGACACCACCCTGTGCGATGGTGACGCCCGACAGGAGCTTGTTGAGCTCCTCGTCGTTGCGGATGGCAAGCTGCAGGTGGCGCGGGATGATGCGCGTCTTCTTGTTGTCGCGGGCCGCGTTTCCGGCCAGCTCGAGCACCTCAGCCGCGAGGTACTCCATGACGGCGGCGAGGTAGACGGGCGCCCCGGCGCCGACGCGCTCTGCGTAGTTTCCCTTGCGCAGGAGGCGGTGGATTCTGCCGACCGGGAACTGGAGCCCAGCCCTGCTTGAGCGGGACTTTGACTTGCCCTTGACTTTGCCTCCCTTTCCGCGTCCGGACATGGCGATGGGCTAGCGACGGTGCACACGAAACGGAAACGAAAACGACCGGTGCGAGCGGCAGCGAGTCGAGCAGCGGAGTGCGTGCCGGCGCAGCCGGGGTGGGGGTGCTTTATGGGCTCGGGTGCGGCGGCCGGTTGC
>NW_026048288.1:0-62003 GCF_023864345.2 Schistocerca serialis cubense | reverse complement strand
ACGCACACGCACAGCCTCTGCTGACGGCCACGACGCAGCGGCACGCTGCTCCTGTCCCGCGCCCCGCGCCCCACTCGATTCACAACACTCACGCGACACCGTCAACGACGGGCTCGCTTCCCGCAACCTACCACCTTTCCGCCACGACGCACAGCCCCAGCCCCACCCGACGACGCCCGTGGCAACGACTGCACTTTCAACACCGCCTCCCCCTTCCCCCCCAACACACACACAGCCAGCCAAAAACGCACTCGCGACCCACACATGCACGTGCATCGGCACACGCCAACCAGTCAACGTCGACAACCACACGCAAGGCTCGAAACGAAACCGGCGTCCTTCCACGTTGCCATCAAGCTACACGACACAAGACACAAGGAACCAACACAACAGCCGGCCCCACTAATTCCCACTCTCACGCCGCAAAAAGCACACCGAAACCGCCAAACGCACGCACATTCCCCTTCGCACTGACACCGACCGGCTCGCTACCACACCTCCCGGCAGCCGTTTCACAAACATGACACGGCGTGACGCGACATCACGGGCCTACGCACACCGGACCCACTCACACTCTCTCCTTTCCTTCTGTTTTTCCCGACGCCTTCGGCCGGGCACACGCGGCACAACGCCGCCAATTCACCACACCGCCCACACAGTCGACAAGCGCCCGCCCTGTACGGCACACGCAACGACGCAGCGCAGCAAAGGGCGCCCGCAACACATACCTCTCCTCTCTCTCTCTCTCTCACTCTCTCTCTCTCTCTCTCTCCGCCGCCCGACGCGCCAACCGCCACACCACACCGCCAGCCACTCGCAAATTGTGCACTGCCACCAGCCACACGTCCAACACGCCGCGCCGCCTCCGGCCACCCGCCAGGGGGCGCTCACGTCCGCGACAACAGCGCGGCCCGCCGGGCCGGGCCGAACCGAACCGAGCCGCCGCTGCTCTGCACTCGGCACGGCCACACCCTGCTGCAGACCGGGCTCGTCTCCCTGTACGCGTCTGCCTGCGCATCAACACAACGGGGCAAGTGAGCAAACCCCGTCACAACACGCCACATCGCGCAATGGCCGTGCCGACCTTTTTCTCTCTACCGCCATCCCTTCTTCTCGCGTTTTACTCGTTGTTGCTGCAGCGGCGCACACCTACACATCCACAGCCCCAGCCGGCCTCACCTCAGGGCCCGCCGCCAGCGTCTCCTCCTCGGGCACAGGTGCGGTGCTGTGGCCGCCCATCCAACCGCATTGCTGGCCGTCCAGTCCAGCCGCCAGGCGTTCCCACTGCCGCGCACCGACCCTGCTGCAGAAAACGAAGCATAGCCAGACCGACCGATACACAAAGCAAGCCGTCGCCTCGCCTCTTGTCCTTCCTTCCGCCCCCGCCCTTCTCACACCACCGCCTCTCCACTTTCGCCCCCCCCTCCTTTTTTTTTTCTTATTTGTTTCTTTCTTTCTTTCTTTTCTTTCTTTCTTTCTTTCTTAGGGCCGTCTCTCCTTCCCGCCATGGCGGTTACGGCACCGCCTGCAGCAGCGGATTTTTGCGCCCACACGCCTACTCCTACCACCATTAACCTTGCCCTGCCCTGCCCATCAACGTCGCAGTCGAACCGACGCTTGCCAACACACTGCCCACGTTCCTTTCTCTTTTCGGCCTACGCCCATTACGCGCCGCCGCCACAGCCTATTACTCTCCCTTCCCTTCCCACAACACACCGACGTCATCACACGCACCCAAAACAGGGGCCACGACCGTGTTCCTCGCCCACTCCCATCCCGCACGGTACGCACATTCCCAACTACTACCGCGCACCCTCCCTTCCAATCTGTGTGTCTGTGTCCTGTCCGCGCGTGACGCCTCTCAACATCCGCCGTCCCCCGTCCCCCGTCCCGTTTTCGCCCCCATGCCGTCGTCGCGCCGCCTCCTCCTCCCCGTCCACCGCCGCCCCTGTCCGCCCCGCACCACACCATACACCGCTGCTTGTCCCGGCCGTTGCCACCAAAGGCGCCAACCGCAAACGCGCCACGCCGCAGCCCCCGTGCGTCTCGCTCGCTTGCATCTCCGTGCCGACGCTGCCTCTCTTCCCGCACGCACTCGACCTCGACAACACAGTCTTTGGCTCCGCCACTGCGTGTTCCGGTGGTGCGCACGCTGCAACACGTATGTATTCATTACCAGAGCGATGGCGAGGCATGACAGCATCTCTGTCTGACCAGAGAGTTATTTATCGTTGCTAGTCGGCGCTTGGACCGAGCCAGACGACAGTAGTGGCACGCAGCGAGTCGCCAGGAACAGTTGTTATATATATTGTAGCGCGAGTCGGCAGAGGTAGTAGTCAGTCGACAGTAGTAGCGGGTGGACGGTTGTACTGAGCGGGCGTCGGCGGCGTGCTCTGCTCGTCTCGCGACTCTGGTCACGGTTCGGGACGATGTACAGTATATTGTGTTATAATAACAAGGTAGTGTGAAGCTGCATTGCGCAAATCTGATAACGTATGTTAATTGTACTTATTTTGTTCAACAACAAATGCCCCAATATTACGTTTTTTCTCAAGTAACTTTTTTTTTTTTTTTTTTTTTTTTTAAAGAAAAACATTCACTTTTTAAAGACTACTTCCTATGGCATTTCCCTCCAAGGAGTGCAATTAATTACCAGCCAGCACTCATTCATTGCACACAGCTGTGTAAGGGGTATCTACAATTGAGGAGCAGATATAAATGCACTTTTTTGTGTGTGTGTCTTTTTTCATTGGGGTAACGATCTTTGGCTCTTTTTATTCTGAATACAGGGCCAAAGGTCAACGCTGCTGCCCTCATACAATGTATCAGGTTTCATTATGTCTGTTGCACTGTTACTTATCGTTGGGTTTGTTTTGTAGGGACGTTAACATTCTGGCACATTTTTATTATCATCGGACTCTCTGCTATTTGTGCGGGGAGGTTATACCTGGGTCCATTTCCATTTACATTTTAATCTTGATAGACTTTTTGTTTTCTTTTTTTTGTTTCTTGTTGTTTTCCCTTCTTTTTTTGTTGTTTTGTTTTGTTTTGTTTTTCCCGCTCTCACCACCGCCGCCGCATCACGCCATGGCCTCCCCCTTACGTTTTTGGTTTCTTTTTCTGTTCTTCAACTGCTTCAACATCACCGCGCCCCATTTCCACACCACAGCCATCAGCCTCCAAGACGGGCAGGCGCAGTGTGCCATTTCCGGCGCACAAGCACACCCGTACGGTACTCTCCTCGCCCCCACGCCACCAACAACACAGCGACCACGCGGCTTTCAGGCATGGCACGGCACCGGCGAAATGCGCCGCCCCCGCCCCCGCCCCTCCGCGCATCCGTCCGTCTCGCCACGTTCACTGACAGCCGCGTCTGCGGCTACACCACGACAACCACAACACAACAACGCTCCCCTCCCTGGCACCTCATTGTTTTTCTCCTCCTCTTTTGCACAAACCACAACGCCGAGCACAGGCGCAAGCCACCCACACCGCGCCCCTCCCCGTCCCGTCTTTTGGCCGCCGCTCCTCGTTCGCCCCCTCCCATCTCCCGAATGCCATGCCAGCAGCGTTACGCATGCCCCTCCCCTGTCCACACAACACTACCGCCAAACGAACAGCCTTCCGGGCCACATGCAGGGCACGCCCACCTCCAAACACTGCCAATTCACGGACGCAATTCGCTAAACACACACACACACACACACACACACACACACACACACACACTTTCTCGACACCTTTCTGTAGGGAGGGTGCGTCATCTCGACCGTGACAGAGTGACGGCAACTATCGACGATCCATTTCCCCCCCACTGGTAAAACATGTCCACTAAACACCTACATACATCATTCAAGTACACAGACAATAGCATACACACAATGGGAGGGCACACGAACATGGACGGCACGGCACTGTCATACACTCTTCCTCAGAACCATATCAACAAACGTTACGTACATCCGGGAAAGCGAAAGCAAAAAGCAAAGGCAAAAGCCCAATGCAGCCGTCAAAGGTAACGTTCACCACGGCAGACACTTGCAGCCGCGCCGCCGTTAAACGCATTTCAGTGCGGCTCCAATACGCCTCCGACACGGGACCGTTCCGTTGCTCTACGAATGCGTTCCTCCCTTTTTCCCTTCCTCTCTCTTTTGCCCCCCCTCTGTCCGTTCCTCCTGCACTCTTGCCTCATTCCTCACGTTCTGCCCAGACATTCGACCGATCAAAGTCAACCTTTCGTTACCGTTCTCGGCGCGACGGTGTACAACAGTATGACGGGTGTGCCCAAGACTTCGGTTCAGTTGCGTGACGCCGGTCTATCGCGCCGATCGACAGTTACTCAGGGGGCGACGGATCGGACCACGTCACCGACACACAAAACTATGTCAAACAAACAAATACATACCGGATGGACACAGACAAACACGTGTACAGACATTCGCCAAAAACGACCGCCGCCGCCGCCGCCGTCTAGCGTCGCGCTTACTGTACTGCACTGGACACGCGTGCATCTCGAATGACGACATCGGTGTGCGTGCGTCGTACGCAATCAGTCAGACACGGCTATCAAAAATCAGAGTCGAATGGTACATCGTCGTGCGTGTCGCCGTACACGTACAGTACAATACAACAACAATGCGTCTTAATGGCACGTTCATTTCAACGTCACTCCACACACCTCCACGCTGCAGTTACGTCGCACCATTGTCAACTCGGCGTACAGCAAAGGGAATAGTGGGCGGCAAAACATTTCACATCTCACCCTCGCCATGTGTCATGTGCAAACCAAACCCGCAGACGGCCGTCGTTACGGTGACACAACGCCAACGAGGCGTGCCACCATTCCACGCCACGGCGACCAACCTCGTGGCCGTACCCCGCAACAACGCTTTGACGCGGACCCCCCCACCCACAATCAAAATGCACACATCACAGCCGTCCACAAAACAACAACAACAATTCCGCCCTTCCCGCAAAGGCACGTTGGTGGCCCTGAAAAGGGCCGTTTTGCCGCTCTCGCAACGGAGGAGCCTTCTCCATCCTTCCTTCCATTCCAGAGCCACCTCCTTACTTGGAGCTCGTGTACTTGGTCACCGCCTTCGTGCCCTCGCTCACGGCGTGCTTGGCCAGCTCGCCAGGCAGCAACAGCCGCACAGCGGTCTGGATCTCGCGGGACGTGATGGTCGAGCGCTTGTTGTAGTGCGCCAGGCGAGAAGCCTCGGCCGCAATGCGCTCGAAAATGTCGTTCACGAAGCTGTTCATGATGCTCATCGCCTTCGACGAGATGCCCGTGTCAGGGTGCACCTGCTTCAGCACCTTGTAGATGTAGATGGCATAGCTCTCCTTCCTCTTGCGCTTCTTCTTCTTGTCGCCCTTCGAAATGTTCTTCTGCGCCTTGCCAGCCTTCTTGGCGGCCTTCCCGCTAGTCTTGGGCGGCATCTCGAACGAACGTACGGCAGCAGCAACACCAGTAGCAAGCGCTCCGCTCTAGTCAGCGTCTCCCCACACAGTGGCACCCGCCGACATGAAAATGGCTGGGTCTGTACCCATGGTGTACTTGAAGAACCAGCGTCCTTGAAACGCTCTGTCTTACGAGGTGTTCCTTTATGGTGCGGATTCAGGGTTATATATGGTACTGGCTAGGGGTCGGTTTTCCCCTGGATAGATGATGGTTGTGGAGGCGGCAGCGATGATGATGTAAGTGTATGTTTGCACATGAATTTATATGACTAACGCCTGAATTGGCGATGGATGGTGGCGATTGGTGCTCTCTGGCCAGGGTTTTCATCCCTTCCCAGAGAGTTGATGAGTTGGTGTGGTGATGCATTGGATGATTCGTAGAATTTTAATGATTTTTGTTTTATGAGGTGATAGAATGATGGCTGTCCTAACATTGCTCTAATCTCCTCATTGCTCGAGAACCATGGAGCGTCTGCAACTATACGGAAGGCTTTGTTTTGGATGATTTCCAACTGTTTAAGGTTGGTGTCTGCTGCCATACTCCACGCTTCTGAACCGTAGAGCATGGCTGGCAGGATGATCGTTTTCCAAATTTTGAGCTTGGCAGGTATTGTGAGTCCCCTGCCTTTAAGGAGAGGATATAACTGAAAGAGCCGGGCGGAGCCCTTGTTTCTGGCCTCTTTAATGTGATGCACAAATGTCAGATTCTTATCCAGTTTTAGCCCGAGGTAGGTAACTACTTCTCTCCAGGGTAGTACCTGGTTGTTGTGCGTGATGTTCACTATGGGGCGTTTTATTTTGTGGCTGAATAAGATAGTCTGGCATTTGTCTGCGTTTATCTTTATTTTCCACAGGTTGCACCACTTTGTCACTTTGTCTAGGTGTCGCTGTAGGCGGTAGGCTAGATAGTTGATGTTTCTGCCACTGTGGTATAATGCAGTGTCATCTGCATATAGGGCAATGTTACCGCCCGGCTCCTTCGGCAGATCGTTGGTGTATAGTAAGTATAGGAGGGGGCCAAGCACAGATCCCTGTGGGACACCTGCTTCTATTTGTTTTAGCTCGCTGTCTGCTCGATCTACTGTAGAGTAAAATGTCCTTTCCACCAGGAACGAGTGGACTATTTTAAGCAGGTGAAGTGGGCAATTCATCTTCGACAGCTTGTATAGCAGGCCGCCATGCCAAACCCGGTCGAACGCTTTTTCAATGTCCAGGAAAATGGCAGCTGTGCTATTGCCCTGGCTCTTCTCTGTGCAGATGTGCTCCACCAGACGAATGGCTTGTTGTGTTGTGCTATGCCCAGCACGAAATCCAAATTGTTCAGGGATAAGGATATTGTTGGCAGATAGGAATTGTAGTAGGGAGTTTTGGATGAGGATTTCAAGTAATTTAGACAGGTGGTTTAGCAGGGAGATTGGTCGATAGTTTTGAGGGAATAGGTGATCTTTATTTGGTTTTGGAATTGATATTACTTTAGCAACCTTCCAGGTTGCCAGCCGCCGCCGCACCTTTACCAGCTCGCCCTGTTGCGGCCGCCGACCAATGGGGCGCGCGCGCAACCGGCCGCCGCACCCGAGCCCATAAAGCACCCCCACCCCGGCTGCGCCGGCACGCACTCCGCTGCTCGACTCGCTGCCGCTCGCACCGGTCGTTTTCGTTTCCGTTTCGTGTGCACCGTCGCTAGCCCATCGCCATGTCCGGACGCGGAAAGGGAGGCAAAGTCAAGGGCAAGTCAAAGTCCCGCTCAAGCAGGGCTGGGCTCCAGTTCCCGGTCGGCAGAATCCACCGCCTCCTGCGCAAGGGAAACTACGCAGAGCGCGTCGGCGCCGGGGCGCCCGTCTACCTCGCCGCCGTCATGGAGTACCTCGCGGCTGAGGTGCTCGAGCTGGCCGGAAACGCGGCCCGCGACAACAAGAAGACGCGCATCATCCCGCGCCACCTGCAGCTTGCCATCCGCAACGACGAGGAGCTCAACAAGCTCCTGTCGGGCGTCACCATCGCACAGGGTGGTGTCCTGCCCAACATCCAGGCCGTCCTGCTGCCAAAGAAGACCGAGAAGAAGGCCTAAAGGAGGCCAGGCAATCGCAGCGCCGCGTGCTCCCCTGCACGCAACGCGCTTTGCCGGCTCGGCTCGGCCCACAACAATCGGCCCTTTTCAGGGCCACCACACAAACCTACGTCCAAAGCAAAATTTCAGTCGTCCTCGCCGCACCTTGTTTTGTTTTGTTTTAACTTTGCACTTTCACAGCACAGCCGCCGCCTGGCGGCGCGCGTCCGCCATCTTGTCGTCCACACAGCCCGTGTGGCCCAACACACACATTTTTTGCACGGTCGCAGTCGCCTTCCAAACGACAACGGCAGCAATAATGACCATTGTTAAAGGGAGGCGTGTCGACACACCGCCCTCCACTCCCGCGCGCAACGGCCGTCGACACGAACGAAACAAACAGCTGATCCGGCCGCCTATGCCCTACACGCCTTGCCTCGGAAACCCCAACGCCGCCGCAAACACACAGAGCCAAACCACGCAAGCAAGCAAATAATCACCGCCTCTCGCACAACAACACACAGCCCGCCATCTCCATCGCGATCGATACAAAGACACACAATAACAAACACAAACGAAGCAGCTCCACTCTCTCTCACACACACACACAGCCAGCCACATGACACGTTTCCTTTCCTTCTCCCCTCCCAGTCACATCACGTCGCTCAAACGGAAAGAAACAAACAAACAAACAACACACGCAGCAACAACACAGACTCTTTCGCACTTTTCAACTTCCGAACAGTGTGGTGGCCCTGAAAAGGGCCGTTTTCTAGTCTCTCCCACCCACGAGCACGGCCGCGGGAAGGCCAGCGCCCGCTGCGACGCAGCCTAACCGCCGAAACCGTACAGGGTGCGCCCCTGCCTCTTCAGGGCGTACACCACGTCCATGGCCGTCACAGTCTTGCGCTTGGCGTGCTCAGTGTACGTCACCGCGTCGCGGATCACGTTCTCCAGGAACACCTTCAGCACCCCGCGGGTCTCCTCGTAGATCAGACCAGAGATGCGCTTCACGCCGCCCCTGCGAGCCAGGCGGCGGATGGCGGGCTTCGTGATGCCCTGGATGTTGTCGCGCAACACCTTGCGGTGCCGCTTGGCGCCACCCTTGCCGAGCCCCTTTCCTCCCTTGCCGCGGCCTGTCATCCTTCCTTCCTCGGGCAAAGCAAAACGTGCACAAACAGCAGCTGCAGCGGCTGGCGAGTCGGCTACGGTCTGCGCCCAGCGCGCCCGCCGCCCCCCTATATAGACTCTGGCCCGCCCTCCCCCCACCACGCGCAACCGAGGGCATATAAGCGCAGCACGGAGGCGCGCGGGCCCGTTGTCAAGGCAGCACCGGACGTCGCGCCGCACCTAACCTCCACGCACGCCGCTCCGCTACCGCTACCGCTACCGCCATGGCCCGCACAAAGCAAACGGCCCGCAAGTCCACCGGCGGAAAGGCGCCGCGCAAACAGCTCGCCACCAAGGCGGCGAGGAAGAGCGCGCCCGCCACCGGAGGCGTCAAGAAGCCCCACCGCTACAGGCCGGGCACCGTCGCCCTGCGAGAAATCAGGCGCTACCAGAAGAGCACAGAGCTGCTCATCCGCAAGCTGCCATTCCAGCGCCTAGTGCGCGAGATCGCCCAGGACTTCAAGACCGACCTGCGCTTCCAGAGCTCCGCAGTCATGGCCCTGCAGGAGGCCAGCGAGGCCTACCTCGTCGGCCTCTTCGAAGACACCAACCTGTGCGCAATCCACGCCAAGCGCGTCACCATCATGCCCAAGGACATCCAGCTCGCGCGCCGCATCCGCGGCGAGCGCGCCTAAACCGCGCCGCGGCACCGCACCGCACAAACAAAAACGGCCCTTTTCAGGGCCACTAACATCTCTCCGTCGCGAGCAAACTTTGTCGGTCGCCTGCCTCTCGCCCCACAACCACACAAAAAAAAACAAAAAAAAAACCACCACTTCCCGTCCGTCCGCCACACCCGCTCACTCTGCCTGCCTGCCTGCTAGCAGCGCGCAACAATCGCACATCATCCCTCCCCGGCCGCTCAAAGCGCACAATACCCAACGGCCGACGTCACACCGCACGGGTGGCTGGCCGGCCGCCGCTTTCGTTTCGAAAACAAAACCCGCACCAACGGCCAGGCAGGCGCGCTCTACACGCCACCGAAATCCCCGCCGACTCCTTCCACATCTCAACGTGCCCCCCCCCCCCCGTTGCAAAACATAACACACACAAAGAAACAAACAAAGACCGGACACGACGAGACAAGACATCCGAGAAGAACTGAACGCAGGCAAGCCCAACCAACGTATTCAAAAACAACGTGACAGAAAAACCAACCGTCGGCCGCCGCCAAAAGCACGGCGACACTCCTCAACAACAACAACAACAACACCACCACCACCGCTACCGCCGCCCACACCCGCCACCGACCCCCGCAATCCAACCACCACGGCACGCAAACAGCATCCCCACGGGCATACAGACAGACACCCACACCAAACGCAACACGACAATCAAAACCTTCCCCGACGTGCTTTGATGGCCCTGAGAAGGGCCGTTTTGGGCCGCGCGTCTCTTGCGCGCCACTAGACGACGACGGGGGGTGGGGACGACGGAGCCAAGCGCCAAACCCTTCCTTTCCCATCTCTTTCTCCTCTACTCTACTTCTTCTTCTTGGGCGAAGCCTTCGCCTTAGACGGCGTCGTCGCCTTCTTCGGGCGCGGCGCCTTCGGCTTCTTCGTCGGAACCTTGGCGGCCTTCTTCGCCTTCGACGGCGACTTGGCCTTGGCCGGCTTGGCCGCAGCCGCCTTCTTCGCACCCGCGGGAGCGGCCGACGCCGCAGACGCCTTCTTGGCGGCGCCCGCCTTCCGACCGGTCGCCGCCTTCACGCCACCAGCCTTCTTTGCGCCGGCCGCACGGCCGCCCTTCTTCTCCTTGCTGGCCGGAGCGGCGCGCTTCTTCTTGGCACCGCCAGCACGAGCCTTGCCGCCCTCGGCCGCCCCCCCGCCGCCGGCGCCGGCAAGCTTGAACGAGCCGGACGCGCCCTTCCCCTTCGTCTGCACCAGCTCGCCCGCCACGACGGCCGACTTGAGGTACTTCTTGATAAACGGCGCCAGCTTCTCCGCGTCCAGCTTGTAGTGCGCGGCAATGTACTTCTTGATCGCCTGCAGCGACGACCCGCCGCGCTCCTTCAGACTCTTGATGGCGGCCGTCACCATCTCAGAGGTGCGCGGGTGCGCAGGCTTGGCGCGCGGCTTCTTCGCAGACTTGGCCTTCTTCGTAGTGCCGGTGGCGGCGGGTGCCGCAGCAGTCTCGTTCGTAGCCGCCTGATCTGCCATTTCGACGACGCGCGTAACACACAGCGAGAGCGAGAGCGAGCGGGACGGCAGGCACGCAGGCACAGCACAGCAGAGCAGAGAATCACAAGGGCCCAGCCAGTGTCGCGGGCGGGCGCGGACGGCCGAGAGAGCGGCCGCCACTCTGCGCGCCGCCGCGCCGCGCCTCCCGCGCTTGCTACCGCCCAACGTCCGACAGCCTGTGCGGAGCAGCCCCAAACCTGCGCCACAACCGCCCGCGCCTTTCAAACCACCGAGGATGGGGCTACACACAGCCACACCACAGTCGCCAACCAGTCGCCACGGCAGCGCCGCAAACCACGGCCAAACTGCAGCTACCGCGCGCTACAGCCTGGGTCGGCCCGCCGAGAATCGCCGCCCCCGCCCAAATGCCGCCCCCACAGCCCCAGCCGACGACCCGCCACAATGGCCAAACCTTCGGCAAAACTCCCACACCGTCGCCGCGGCAGCCCGGCCAGCGCGGCCGGCGCCACAGCCACACAAGCCGAGGCGTGCGGCGATGACGGCCGTGCAAACGCGCCTCCGCCGCCCCATCGCCTTCCGTCGCCCTCCCGCCGTTTCCCGATCGGCCCGCAGCCGTCGGGCCACATCGCGCGCCGTCCTCCTCCTCTCGCCCGCCAACATTCACAGCCGTTTCTCAACAATTGCCCGCCGCAAACGGACGCCGCCTGCGCAACAGGCGCCGCCGCCCCTCGCCGCTTCCGACCCAACCCCTCGACCGAGGCAAACCGCAATCCGAATCTACAGACCAACCCAATCTGCCGTCAGCACACACGACAGCCGACCTTACACGTTACGCGTTACACATTACGTTTACACGTCTAGGTTAGGTTAGGTTAGGTTAGGTTAGGTTAGGTGGACGTGGGTTAGGTTAAGGGGACTTGGGTTAGGTTAAGCGTCAAACTTAGGTTAAGCATTCAAACACGTCAGGCGTCAGAGGTTAGGTTCGGTTAGGTTAGGTTACACGTTAGGTTAAGGGGTCAGTGCTAGGTTAAGAAGCGTCAAACGTAGGTTAAAAAGCGTTCAAAAAACGTGAGGCGTGAGCCGGACAGCTTTCCTTACGTAGACGTTAGGGGCTCAGGCTGAGCTCACCTCACCACAGGTTAGGTTAGGTTAGGTTCGGTTCGCTCAGCGTAAAGCGCCGAGGTCAGGCTACGTTCGTTCACCTTCGGGCGCCACACTTTCGGTTGAAAGGTCGCGACGGGACGACGTCGGCAGGCACGCCGCAAACAAACAAACAAACAAACAAACAAACAAACAAAACGTACAGACGACGTCGACAACCGCCGACAGACGGGGAGCAGCACGACCACGACCAGATACCGAGCGCGAACGAGACACACGCGAACCACCCCCACCGGCCAAAGGGCACCACACAACAACCCAGAGCACCACGTGTCGACACCAGGGCAACCGCCCGCAACTGCGCTTTCCGCGCCGGCCCGGATGCACGTCGTGCTACAACAACACCACTACCGTACACAGCCGCTGTTCACAACATCACTATCATGCGCGCCCGCGGCTCGCCGCCGTCGCGGTCGCACCCCCAACGCCAGCACTTTTGCACCACCATTCACACGCACCGCAACACAGCTCGCCGACACAGCCGAACAAAACAACCACCACACAACAACACAACGCCGCCGCCGCCGCCTCTACTTGTGCCGGCGACCCACCCCGCCGATGGCGCACCTTTCGCCAGCCGGCAATCGACACGCACCCACCCACCCCCCCCCCCGGGGCCCAGTGCAAAAAAAAAACACACAAAAGAAAAAAAAAACAAAAAAAAACACACACACACAAAAACGACACGGGAGGCGCACACCGCCACTTCGCGCGCACGCCACCAACCAGTCGTCGTCTCAAAATAACAAACAAACACCAAAAAACAAACAAAATAAACTAACAACTAGGGCAACACAAAACAAAACAAAAAAACAAAAAACGCCTCGCACGAACCGCCCACAAAAAGGACACGCACACGCACAGCCTCTGCTGACGGCCACGACGCAGCGGCACGCTGCTCCTGTCCCGCGCCCCGCGCCCCACTCGATTCACAACACTCACGCGACACCGTCAACGACGGGCTCGCTTCCCGCAACCTACCACCTTTCCGCCACGACGCACAGCCCCAGCCCCACCCGACGACGCCCGTGGCAACGACTGCACTTTCAACACCGCCTCCCCCTTCCCCCCCAACACACACACAGCCAGCCAAAAACGCACTCGCGACCCACACATGCACGTGCATCGGCACACGCCAACCAGTCAACGTCGACAACCACACGCAAGGCTCGAAACGAAACCGGCGTCCTTCCACGTTGCCATCAAGCTACACGACACAAGACACAAGGAACCAACACAACAGCCGGCCCCACTAATTCCCACTCTCACGCCGCAAAAAGCACACCGAAACCGCCAAACGCACGCACATTCCCCTTCGCACTGACACCGACCGGCTCGCTACCACACCTCCCGGCAGCCGTTTCACAAACATGACACGGCGTGACGCGACATCACGGGCCTACGCACACCGGACCCACTCACACTCTCTCCTTTCCTTCTGTTTTTCCCGACGCCTTCGGCCGGGCACACGCGGCACAACGCCGCCAATTCACCACACCGCCCACACAGTCGACAAGCGCCCGCCCTGTACGGCACACGCAACGACGCAGCGCAGCAAAGGGCGCCCGCAACACATACCTCTCCTCTCTCTCTCTCTCTCTCTCTCTCTCTCTCTCTCTCCGCCGCCCGACGCGCCAACCGCCACACCACACCGCCAGCCACTCGCAAATTGTGCACTGCCACCAGCCACACGTCCAACACGCCGCGCCGCCTCCGGCCACCCGCCAGGGGGCGCTCACGTCCGCGACAACAGCGCGGCCCGCCGGGCCGGGCCGAACCGAACCGAGCCGCCGCTGCTCTGCACTCGGCACGGCCACACCCTGCTGCAGACCGGGCTCGTCTCCCTGTACGCGTCTGCCTGCGCATCAACACAACGGGGCAAGTGAGCAAACCCCGTCACAACACGCCACATCGCGCAATGGCCGTGCCGACCTTTTTCTCTCTACCGCCATCCCTTCTTCTCGCGTTTTACTCGTTGTTGCTGCAGCGGCGCACACCTACACATCCACAGCCCCAGCCGGCCTCACCTCAGGGCCCGCCGCCAGCGTCTCCTCCTCGGGCACAGGTGCGGTGCTGTGGCCGCCCATCCAACCGCATTGCTGGCCGTCCAGTCCAGCCGCCAGGCGTTCCCACTGCCGCGCACCGACCCTGCTGCAGAAAACGAAGCATAGCCAGACCGACCGATACACAAAGCAAGCCGTCGCCTCGCCTCTTGTCCTTCCTTCCGCCCCCGCCCTTCTCACACCACCGCCTCTCCACTTTCGCCCCCCCCTCCTTTTTTTTTTCTTATTTGTTTCTTTCTTTCTTTCTTTTCTTTCTTTCTTTCTTTCTTAGGGCCGTCTCTCCTTCCCGCCATGGCGGTTACGGCACCGCCTGCAGCAGCGGATTTTTGCGCCCACACGCCTACTCCTACCACCATTAACCTTGCCCTGCCCTGCCCATCAACGTCGCAGTCGAACCGACGCTTGCCAACACACTGCCCACGTTCCTTTCTCTTTTCGGCCTACGCCCATTACGCGCCGCCGCCACAGCCTATTACTCTCCCTTCCCTTCCCACAACACACCGACGTCATCACACGCACCCAAAACAGGGGCCACGACCGTGTTCCTCGCCCACTCCCATCCCGCACGGTACGCACATTCCCAACTACTACCGCGCACCCTCCCTTCCAATCTGTGTGTCTGTGTCCTGTCCGCGCGTGACGCCTCTCAACATCCGCCGTCCCCCGTCCCCCGTCCCGTTTTCGCCCCCATGCCGTCGTCGCGCCGCCTCCTCCTCCCCGTCCACCGCCGCCCCTGTCCGCCCCGCACCACACCATACACCGCTGCTTGTCCCGGCCGTTGCCACCAAAGGCGCCAACCGCAAACGCGCCACGCCGCAGCCCCCGTGCGTCTCGCTCGCTTGCATCTCCGTGCCGACGCTGCCTCTCTTCCCGCACGCACTCGACCTCGACAACACAGTCTTTGGCTCCGCCACTGCGTGTTCCGGTGGTGCGCACGCTGCAACACGTATGTATTCATTACCAGAGCGATGGCGAGGCATGACAGCATCTCTGTCTGACCAGAGAGTTATTTATCGTTGCTAGTCGGCGCTTGGACCGAGCCAGACGACAGTAGTGGCACGCAGCGAGTCGCCAGGAACAGTTGTTATATATATTGTAGCGCGAGTCGGCAGAGGTAGTAGTCAGTCGACAGTAGTAGCGGGTGGACGGTTGTACTGAGCGGGCGTCGGCGGCGTGCTCTGCTCGTCTCGCGACTCTGGTCACGGTTCGGGACGATGTACAGTATATTGTGTTATAATAACAAGGTAGTGTGAAGCTGCATTGCGCAAATCTGATAACGTATGTTAATTGTACTTATTTTGTTCAACAACAAATGCCCCAATATTACGTTTTTTCTCAAGTAACTTTTTTTTTTTTTTTTTTTTTTTTTTAAAGAAAAACATTCACTTTTTAAAGACTACTTCCTATGGCATTTCCCTCCAAGGAGTGCAATTAATTACCAGCCAGCACTCATTCATTGCACACAGCTGTGTAAGGGGTATCTACAATTGAGGAGCAGATATAAATGCACTTTTTTGTGTGTGTGTCTTTTTTCATTGGGGTAACGATCTTTGGCTCTTTTTATTCTGAATACAGGGCCAAAGGTCAACGCTGCTGCCCTCATACAATGTATCAGGTTTCATTATGTCTGTTGCACTGTTACTTATCGTTGGGTTTGTTTTGTAGGGACGTTAACATTCTGGCACATTTTTATTATCATCGGACTCTCTGCTATTTGTGCGGGGAGGTTATACCTGGGTCCATTTCCATTTACATTTTAATCTTGATAGACTTTTTGTTTTCTTTTTTTTGTTTCTTGTTGTTTTCCCTTCTTTTTTTGTTGTTTTGTTTTGTTTTGTTTTTCCCGCTCTCACCACCGCCGCCGCATCACGCCATGGCCTCCCCCTTACGTTTTTGGTTTCTTTTTCTGTTCTTCAACTGCTTCAACATCACCGCGCCCCATTTCCACACCACAGCCATCAGCCTCCAAGACGGGCAGGCGCAGTGTGCCATTTCCGGCGCACAAGCACACCCGTACGGTACTCTCCTCGCCCCCACGCCACCAACAACACAGCGACCACGCGGCTTTCAGGCATGGCACGGCACCGGCGAAATGCGCCGCCCCCGCCCCCGCCCCTCCGCGCATCCGTCCGTCTCGCCACGTTCACTGACAGCCGCGTCTGCGGCTACACCACGACAACCACAACACAACAACGCTCCCCTCCCTGGCACCTCATTGTTTTTCTCCTCCTCTTTTGCACAAACCACAACGCCGAGCACAGGCGCAAGCCACCCACACCGCGCCCCTCCCCGTCCCGTCTTTTGGCCGCCGCTCCTCGTTCGCCCCCTCCCATCTCCCGAATGCCATGCCAGCAGCGTTACGCATGCCCCTCCCCTGTCCACACAACACTACCGCCAAACGAACAGCCTTCCGGGCCACATGCAGGGCACGCCCACCTCCAAACACTGCCAATTCACGGACGCAATTCGCTAAACACACACACACACACACACACACACACACACACACACACTTTCTCGACACCTTTCTGTAGGGAGGGTGCGTCATCTCGACCGTGACAGAGTGACGGCAACTATCGACGATCCATTTCCCCCCCACTGGTAAAACATGTCCACTAAACACCTACATACATCATTCAAGTACACAGACAATAGCATACACACAATGGGAGGGCACACGAACATGGACGGCACGGCACTGTCATACACTCTTCCTCAGAACCATATCAACAAACGTTACGTACATCCGGGAAAGCGAAAGCAAAAAGCAAAGGCAAAAGCCCAATGCAGCCGTCAAAGGTAACGTTCACCACGGCAGACACTTGCAGCCGCGCCGCCGTTAAACGCATTTCAGTGCGGCTCCAATACGCCTCCGACACGGGACCGTTCCGTTGCTCTACGAATGCGTTCCTCCCTTTTTCCCTTCCTCTCTCTTTTGCCCCCCCTCTGTCCGTTCCTCCTGCACTCTTGCCTCATTCCTCACGTTCTGCCCAGACATTCGACCGATCAAAGTCAACCTTTCGTTACCGTTCTCGGCGCGACGGTGTACAACAGTATGACGGGTGTGCCCAAGACTTCGGTTCAGTTGCGTGACGCCGGTCTATCGCGCCGATCGACAGTTACTCAGGGGGCGACGGATCGGACCACGTCACCGACACACAAAACTATGTCAAACAAACAAATACATACCGGATGGACACAGACAAACACGTGTACAGACATTCGCCAAAAACGACCGCCGCCGCCGCCGCCGTCTAGCGTCGCGCTTACTGTACTGCACTGGACACGCGTGCATCTCGAATGACGACATCGGTGTGCGTGCGTCGTACGCAATCAGTCAGACACGGCTATCAAAAATCAGAGTCGAATGGTACATCGTCGTGCGTGTCGCCGTACACGTACAGTACAATACAACAACAATGCGTCTTAATGGCACGTTCATTTCAACGTCACTCCACACACCTCCACGCTGCAGTTACGTCGCACCATTGTCAACTCGGCGTACAGCAAAGGGAATAGTGGGCGGCAAAACATTTCACATCTCACCCTCGCCATGTGTCATGTGCAAACCAAACCCGCAGACGGCCGTCGTTACGGTGACACAACGCCAACGAGGCGTGCCACCATTCCACGCCACGGCGACCAACCTCGTGGCCGTACCCCGCAACAACGCTTTGACGCGGACCCCCCCACCCACAATCAAAATGCACACATCACAGCCGTCCACAAAACAACAACAACAATTCCGCCCTTCCCGCAAAGGCACGTTGGTGGCCCTGAAAAGGGCCGTTTTGCCGCTCTCGCAACGGAGGAGCCTTCTCCATCCTTCCTTCCATTCCAGAGCCACCTCCTTACTTGGAGCTCGTGTACTTGGTCACCGCCTTCGTGCCCTCGCTCACGGCGTGCTTGGCCAGCTCGCCAGGCAGCAACAGCCGCACAGCGGTCTGGATCTCGCGGGACGTGATGGTCGAGCGCTTGTTGTAGTGCGCCAGGCGAGAAGCCTCGGCCGCAATGCGCTCGAAAATGTCGTTCACGAAGCTGTTCATGATGCTCATCGCCTTCGACGAGATGCCCGTGTCAGGGTGCACCTGCTTCAGCACCTTGTAGATGTAGATGGCATAGCTCTCCTTCCTCTTGCGCTTCTTCTTCTTGTCGCCCTTCGAAATGTTCTTCTGCGCCTTGCCAGCCTTCTTGGCGGCCTTCCCGCTAGTCTTGGGCGGCATCTCGAACGAACGTACGGCAGCAGCAACACCAGTAGCAAGCGCTCCGCTCTAGTCAGCGTCTCCCCACACAGTGGCACCCGCCGCCAGCCGCCGCCGCACCTTTACCAGCTCGCCCTGTTGCGGCCGCCGACCAATGGGGCGCGCGCGCAACCGGCCGCCGCACCCGAGCCCATAAAGCACCCCCACCCCGGCTGCGCCGGCACGCACTCCGCTGCTCGACTCGCTGCCGCTCGCACCGGTCGTTTTCGTTTCCGTTTCGTGTGCACCGTCGCTAGCCCATCGCCATGTCCGGACGCGGAAAGGGAGGCAAAGTCAAGGGCAAGTCAAAGTCCCGCTCAAGCAGGGCTGGGCTCCAGTTCCCGGTCGGCAGAATCCACCGCCTCCTGCGCAAGGGAAACTACGCAGAGCGCGTCGGCGCCGGGGCGCCCGTCTACCTCGCCGCCGTCATGGAGTACCTCGCGGCTGAGGTGCTCGAGCTGGCCGGAAACGCGGCCCGCGACAACAAGAAGACGCGCATCATCCCGCGCCACCTGCAGCTTGCCATCCGCAACGACGAGGAGCTCAACAAGCTCCTGTCGGGCGTCACCATCGCACAGGGTGGTGTCCTGCCCAACATCCAGGCCGTCCTGCTGCCAAAGAAGACCGAGAAGAAGGCCTAAAGGAGGCCAGGCAATCGCAGCGCCGCGTGCTCCCCTGCACGCAACGCGCTTTGCCGGCTCGGCTCGGCCCACAACAATCGGCCCTTTTCAGGGCCACCACACAAACCTACGTCCAAAGCAAAATTTCAGTCGTCCTCGCCGCACCTTGTTTTGTTTTGTTTTAACTTTGCACTTTCACAGCACAGCCGCCGCCTGGCGGCGCGCGTCCGCCATCTTGTCGTCCACACAGCCCGTGTGGCCCAACACACACATTTTTTGCACGGTCGCAGTCGCCTTCCAAACGACAACGGCAGCAATAATGACCATTGTTAAAGGGAGGCGTGTCGACACACCGCCCTCCACTCCCGCGCGCAACGGCCGTCGACACGAACGAAACAAACAGCTGATCCGGCCGCCTATGCCCTACACGCCTTGCCTCGGAAACCCCAACGCCGCCGCAAACACACAGAGCCAAACCACGCAAGCAAGCAAATAATCACCGCCTCTCGCACAACAACACACAGCCCGCCATCTCCATCGCGATCGATACAAAGACACACAATAACAAACACAAACGAAGCAGCTCCACTCTCTCTCACACACACACACAGCCAGCCACATGACACGTTTCCTTTCCTTCTCCCCTCCCAGTCACATCACGTCGCTCAAACGGAAACAAACAAACAAACAAACAACACACGCAGCAACAACACAGACTCTTTCGCACTTTTCAACTTCCGAACAGTGTGGTGGCCCTGAAAAGGGCCGTTTTCTAGTCTCTCCCACCCACGAGCACGGCCGCGGGAAGGCCAGCGCCCGCTGCGACGCAGCCTAACCGCCGAAACCGTACAGGGTGCGCCCCTGCCTCTTCAGGGCGTACACCACGTCCATGGCCGTCACAGTCTTGCGCTTGGCGTGCTCAGTGTACGTCACCGCGTCGCGGATCACGTTCTCCAGGAACACCTTCAGCACCCCGCGGGTCTCCTCGTAGATCAGACCAGAGATGCGCTTCACGCCGCCCCTGCGAGCCAGGCGGCGGATGGCGGGCTTCGTGATGCCCTGGATGTTGTCGCGCAACACCTTGCGGTGCCGCTTGGCGCCACCCTTGCCGAGCCCCTTTCCTCCCTTGCCGCGGCCTGTCATCCTTCCTTCCTCGGGCAAAGCAAAACGTGCACAAACAGCAGCTGCAGCGGCTGGCGAGTCGGCTACGGTCTGCGCCCAGCGCGCCCGCCGCCCCCCTATATAGACTCTGGCCCGCCCTCCCCCCACCACGCGCAACCGAGGGCATATAAGCGCAGCACGGAGGCGCGCGGGCCCAGGACAAAGGCAGCAGCGGCAAGCGGACGAGCCGAAGCGTCCAAACATCGTAGATAGGCCGGGAACCAACGATAGCTGTTGCCGCTAAAACGGTAACCTTCAGAAAAGCAATTGTCGTTTACCTCCAGAAAAGCAATTGTCGTTTAAATCGAAAAAGCAAAAGTGTCGGATACCGTTTCGTCATGGCAGCGAAACAAAACTAAGGCGATAAAGCCACAGTTCCAAACACTACATAGCGCTGCACGGCAGAGCATCTCTGCCCCCCCCCTCTATAGGGACAAATCCGTGCCAGGGCCGGCAGCACTGCTCCGTAACCCGCGCACGAGTAGATAGGGCTGACCACTCCCGTGGATACCTTCAGGCGTCAAAGCAAGGTGCCAACCAAGCGGGAACTCAGCGCCCCAAGTGCGGCCACACACATGCCCAAGTACTTGGACTACCGAACTGACAGCACGCCAGCGCAACATCAAAATCCAAACCGATCCGAGATGACTGGAAGACCGACTGGTGACCCCCCCAACCCCGCTACCATCAGCCCAGCATCCCCAGACGACATACCATGTGCCCAGCGGGACCAGAGGAGCCGGTCCCCATCATCGAGAGGTACCTCACCGAGCTCTTACTGCAGCACGCCGCCACGAAGACCTAGAGTGTCCACCTATGAAATATCCAGCTTACCACGAGAAACCACACAGAACACAATCGCAACTACCTTCAAACAGTTCGCTAGCACAAATATGAAGGCAAGCATTGTAAATATCAACGTCAGGAGAGGCCTCTCCACAATAATAAAATACGCGTCCGAGGAAGCGGCGCCAACCCTGCAAACCTTCTTCCGCAACCACCTCTCCCCAGCAGTTAAAGTGCAACTGCTCCCACCCAGGGAACCACTACAACGAAGGCAATTGAACAAACCCTCCCTTAGCGCAGTAATCAAGGGTGTAGAGCAAGAGGTGGATGAGGAAGAAGTTAAACAACAGCTTATCGAGCAGGGACTGAAGGTCCACAAAACCTGGAGAATTACCTCCCGCGAAACTGGTGGGCCAACGATGAAGTTTCGAGTACTGACTCACGATCCTGACACCATCGACAGAATGTTAAACGATGGTGTTAGGATTGATTACAAGGTACGAGCGGTAGAACCATCGAACCTACTGCCCCCCCAGCCAGCGCAATGCGGTCGATGTTTGTCATTCGACCACAAAACGCACGGCTGCGTGGCCAAGCCCAAATGCCCACAGTGCAGCGGCGAACACACGCTCTCAAGGTGTAACGCGCCTCCACACAACATAAAATGCGCGAACTGCGGAGAGAGCCACTCGGCACTATCACTAAAATGCCAGAGCCGACCGAAAGAAGCAGTCAACACTTATGCACAAGCCGTCATAAAAACGATTGACGAACCTGCCCCACGCCCTCAAACAACAGCAGAACTGAAAGAAGAGGCGGTCATGAAGGAAGACTTCATCCGCACACTCACTACCGTCCTGCTCAACGTCTTCCAAGACAGAAAACACGAGATTAAGACTGTCTTGCGACAGACCATCAGACAACTTCTAAACAAAGATCTGGAAGTGACACAAAGCAACAACAGGGTCCACGTCACAATTACAGATATTACAGACACGACGTAAACAACTGCCCCCCCCCCCCCCCCAGCTACAACAGCAAAAGCGCGATGGCGGGACTGACAGAGAATGACAGCGCAAACATCATGTTTGTGAATGTCCAAGGGCTGCGCAATAGGAAACATGCACTTATGCACAGCATGCATCAACATAACATACACATCCTTGGCGTAGCCGAAACATGGCTACGCCCACAACAACACTGCAAACTAAGCAGATACACCTGCCATTCCAAAAACAGACCCGACGGCAGGGGGGGCGTAGCAATATACACAGAAAGCAACATCCCAGTTAAAGAGATGCCCCTCCCGCAACAATTACAGGATACAGAAGCTGTCGTGGTGCAAATCAGGACACAACAAAGATGCAAGCTGACAGTCGCATGTTTGTACAACCCACCCGGACACCCCATCCCACTAGACTTCTTGCAGTACTTGATGACGACCTACAACAAATTCATCCTGCTGACCGACCTGAATGCACGCCACACACAGCTAGGCTGCACAGCAACGAACGACAATGGACGAGCACTCTTTGACATACTAACAACCGACCCGATATCCAGACTTGCACTCGACCAACCAACCTTCATCGGACATCGCGGCTCCTCCACCCCAGACCATATCCTCCATAGCCCGATCCTAACCAATAACCTATCTAATCCCTTCCTAGGTGACCCCATAACCAGCGACCATCTCCCCATCATATTCGCCACAACTGCTATAAACCCACCACCGCCTCACCCCACACAACGCAACATCCGCCTATACGCAAAAGCCGACTGGAGGAAATTCCAAACCATTATACAAGACGAACTAGCACTGCCAACTACCCTGACAGACAACACCGACCTGGAACACCTAAACGAACGACTAGAAACCACCTTCGCAACAGCAATAGACGAGGCAATCCCACAAAAGACAATAGAGAACTGGAGGCCCACCATTCCGGCGGAGGCGCTAGCGATCCTAAGGCGGAAAAGGCAACTACAGCGCGAAATTAGACGCACGAATAACCCAGACCTAAGACGACAGTGGAACCGACTAAACGCGCAAGCGAAACGCATAATCTCCCAGCACAAACAAAAAGAGTGGGACGACACCTGCCGCCAACTCAACTACAAAGAAGGCAGAAAATTCTGGAACAAATTCAAGACGCTGACTGGACAAAAGAAACCCCCCAACCAGACACTAATAGTAGACGACGAACCAATCACAGACCCTAAAACACAAGCAGACACATTCCAGAACGCCCTCCGAACCATCCACTCCTTCCCAACAGACGCCAAGTTCGACAACGACTTCTACCGACACGTAGAGAACCAACTCCCCGACCTACTAACAAGTCCTACAGCGGAAACAGAAGACACCTCCGAACTGACCAAACCTATAACAGACGCTGAAATCACCAACGCAATACGGACTGGACGAAACTCAGCCCCAGGACAAAACAACATTAAACGTATCCACCTGCAGAACGCCCCCCTCCCTGCCTTAATCCCAATCCTCTCACTGATGTTCAACTACTGCCTAACGACAGAAACAATCCCGACTGCATGGAAGACAAGTAAGACCATAATGATCCCCAAACCCGACAAGCCACGAACGGACCCCCTCTCCTACCGACCTATCTCACTACTGGACGTTATAGGAAAAACTTATGAACGTATACTGACCGACAGACTAAGAAAATATGTGGACAACAAACAACTACTCCCCCTACTCCAAGCCGGCTTCCGCCCCAACCACTCCACCACAGACCCACTTCTGAAACTGACATGCGACATCACCCAGGGCTTCAACAGATCGCACTGTACGCTAGCCATATTTCTCGACATCGAGCGCGCCTTCGACCGTCTATGGCACAATGGGCTCCTGTTCAAACTGCTCAAACTCGGCATCCCACCGAAATTCGTACGCCTAGTAAAAACTCAAATAACCGGACGACACAGCAGAGTACATGTGCAAGACGCCACCTCTGAACCATTCACCCCAGAGGCGGGAGTCCCACAAGGTGCAATATCGTCCCCACTACTGTACGCGCTATACACACACGACATACCGACCCCAACAGACCAACACGAAAAGATCGCCCTATATGCAGATGACACTGCATATTGGTGCACAGGACTCAGGACAGACATAATACAAAAAAAAGCAGCAAAATACCTGACCAAACTAGAGACATGGATGACTAAATGGCGAATCCGACCCAACCCGACTAAAACACAACTAGTCCTATTCCAACACCGCAACCTGACAAAAAAACGACAGCAAAAACGAGAAGACATAACACTCCGACTATGGAACGAACCCCTACAACTGACCGACAAGGCGAGATACCTCGGTGTCTACCTAGACAAACACCTCAACTACCAAGCCCACCTGCAATACCTGCTCAACAAAACGAGGAAACGACAACAGTTAATCCGACAAGTACAAGGACGACTGTATGGCTGCTCCACCAGGACAGCTATACACACATACAAGACATACATACGACCAATATACGAATACGCCGCTGCACCACTAGGCGGAATACCAAAGACAGTAGCAAACAGACTGTACTCGACAGAACGCCGACTACTACGCAGCATAGCAAAGCTACCATGCCGCACCCCTAGCGACGAAGTATACGAGGCGACAGAAATAACCCCTCTACAAACAAGACTGACAAAACTCAGAGCAAGATACGGCTCACACATCCTACACAAACGACCCGACATGGAAGACATTCTGACGACCAAGCCACGCACAGCAAGACGCCCAAAAAAGAAATACATTTACCCGGCGCGTACAGTAGCACAAAATACAACAACTGAATTCCCCGACTTAGCACCCACAATGACACAACTGACAGAAGGCGAAACAACCCCACTCCACCTAGACAAAAGACAATAGCACAGCGACAATGACCCAGTGCACCACGACAGCCCCTCACACTCGACAGCCCCTCACACTCAACACACAACACACCCCATAGAATAAAACACAATAACATTAAGGAAACCATAGACAAGATAAGAACTATTGTTAACAAAAAAAAAAAAAAAAAAAAAAAAACAGCTCCAAGTACCACCAAAGGGAAAGGAGAATATGTAAAACTAGAATAAGGCAAAAAACATTGTAGCAACCAGCTCCAAGTACTACAAAACAGGAAAGGAGAACATGTAAACATTAGTATTAAGAATAGACTAAGCTAGAATATATCATCTAAAACAACATACTCCATCACCAAGAAGTATCACACAGGGAAAAACAATGTAAACGCTGTTAAAAATAAATCCCCCATTAGAATAATGTGTCACTTCCAGATATAAACTAATCCAATTATAAACTAAATTAAATTAAGTAAACAATTAGTTCATTAAGTTAGGCATATTGCTAAACATGTTCAGTTAATACATAACAAAATCAATCTATATTCTAAAAAAAAAAAAAAAAAAAAAAAAAAAAAAAAAAACGTAAAATTAAGGATTCTCAATATAAGATAATAGTATGTAATCAGATATACAAGAAAAATGGAAATAAATAAAATAAAAATGTACCCTATGGCTGATAAAGGGCAAACAGACAAGCCCTAAAACAGCCCGCCTTCTCCCCTTAGGAGAAGGAATGAAAAGTGCTAAAAAAAAAAAAAATAAAAAAAAAAAAAAAAAAAAAAAAAAAAAAAAAAAAAAAGCGCGCGGGCCCGTTGTCAAGGCAGCACCGGACGCCGCGCCGCACCTAACCTCCACGCACGCCGCTCCGCTACCGCTACCGCTACCGCCATGGCCCGCACAAAGCAAACGGCCCGCAAGTCCACCGGCGGAAAGGCGCCGCGCAAACAGCTCGCCACCAAGGCGGCGAGGAAGAGCGCGCCCGCCACCGGAGGCGTCAAGAAGCCCCACCGCTACAGGCCGGGCACCGTCGCCCTGCGAGAAATCAGGCGCTACCAGAAGAGCACAGAGCTGCTCATCCGCAAGCTGCCATTCCAGCGCCTAGTGCGCGAGATCGCCCAGGACTTCAAGACCGACCTGCGCTTCCAGAGCTCCGCAGTCATGGCCCTGCAGGAGGCCAGCGAGGCCTACCTCGTCGGCCTCTTCGAAGACACCAACCTGTGCGCAATCCACGCCAAGCGCGTCACCATCATGCCCAAGGACATCCAGCTCGCGCGCCGCATCCGCGGCGAGCGCGCCTAAACCGCGCCGCGGCACCGCACCGCACAAACAAAAACGGCCCTTTTCAGGGCCACTAACATCTCTCCGTCGCGAGCAAACTTTGTCGGTCGCCTGCCTCTCGCCCCACAACCACACAAAAAAAAACAAAAAAAAAACCACCACTTCCCGTCCGTCCGCCACACCCGCTCACTCTGCCTGCCTGCCTGCTAGCAGCGCGCAACAATCGCACATCATCCCTCCCCGGCCGCTCAAAGCGCACAATACCCAACGGCCGACGTCACACCGCACGGGTGGCTGGCCGGCCGCCGCTTTCGTTTCGAAAACAAAACCCGCACCAACGGCCAGGCAGGCGCGCTCTACACGCCACCGAAATCCCCGCCGACTCCTTCCACATCTCAACGTGCCCCCCCCCCCCGTTGCAAAACATAACACACACAAAGAAACAAACAAAGACCGGACACGACGAGACAAGACATCCGAGAAGAACTGAACGCAGGCAAGCCCAACCAACGTATTCAAAAACAACGTGACAGAAAAACCAACCGTCGGCCGCCGCCAAAAGCACGGCGACACTCCTCAACAACAACAACAACAACACCACCACCACCGCTACCGCCGCCCACACCCGCCACCGACCCCCGCAATCCAACCACCACGGCACGCAAACAGCATCCCCACGGGCATACAGACAGACACCCACACCAAACGCAACACGACAATCAAAACCTTCCCCGACGTGCTTTGATGGCCCTGAGAAGGGCCGTTTTGGGCCGCGCGTCTCTTGCGCGCCACTAGACGACGACGGGGGGTGGGGACGACGGAGCCAAGCGCCAAACCCTTCCTTTCCCATCTCTTTCTCCTCTACTCTACTTCTTCTTCTTGGGCGAAGCCTTCGCCTTAGACGGCGTCGTCGCCTTCTTCGGGCGCGGCGCCTTCGGCTTCTTCGTCGGAACCTTGGCGGCCTTCTTCGCCTTCGACGGCGACTTGGCCTTGGCCGGCTTGGCCGCAGCCGCCTTCTTCGCACCCGCGGGAGCGGCCGACGCCGCAGACGCCTTCTTGGCGGCGCCCGCCTTCCGACCGGTCGCCGCCTTCACGCCACCAGCCTTCTTTGCGCCGGCCGCACGGCCGCCCTTCTTCTCCTTGCTGGCCGGAGCGGCGCGCTTCTTCTTGGCACCGCCAGCACGAGCCTTGCCGCCCTCGGCCGCCCCCCCGCCGCCGGCGCCGGCAAGCTTGAACGAGCCGGACGCGCCCTTCCCCTTCGTCTGCACCAGCTCGCCCGCCACGACGGCCGACTTGAGGTACTTCTTGATAAACGGCGCCAGCTTCTCCGCGTCCAGCTTGTAGTGCGCGGCAATGTACTTCTTGATCGCCTGCAGCGACGACCCGCCGCGCTCCTTCAGACTCTTGATGGCGGCCGTCACCATCTCAGAGGTGCGCGGGTGCGCAGGCTTGGCGCGCGGCTTCTTCGCAGACTTGGCCTTCTTCGTAGTGCCGGTGGCGGCGGGTGCCGCAGCAGTCTCGTTCGTAGCCGCCTGATCTGCCATTTCGACGACGCGCGTAACACACAGCGAGAGCGAGAGCGAGCGGGACGGCAGGCACGCAGGCACAGCACAGCAGAGCAGAGAATGAGATGCTCAGGTTGTTATAGTGTACCGAAGTTCCACTGGGCTGTGCCCGTCTGACTTCAAGTTATGCGCTTGGGGATTTATGAAAGTGAGGTATTGTGCTATGTGGGTGTTTTTATGTAAATGTTTGTTCTGTGTGTGGGTAAGTGTTCTCTAAATGTCTCTAAATTGACGGGTGAGTGTTAGTTTTGGGCGCTTATGTTGAAAATCGGGGTGTTCGCGACCTAAATTTTGTATGAGGTTGTGGGGCGATGTTTGTGCTTTCTCATATAGTTTGGTGGACTTCTCCTTTATGAGGGAGTATATGGTTGGGTGGCCTAAAAATTCTCTAATTTGTGTGTTTCGGACGTATCTGTCAGCGCCTGTGATGACTCGGAAGGTTTTGTTCTGGAGTCGCTGTAATCGTGCCAGCGTGGTGTCTGACGCCATCGACCATACTTCCGATCCATACAAGATGGCCGGTAGCATGAGCTGGCGCCAGAGAAGCATTTTGCAGCTTAGGGTGAGGCCGTCACCCTTTAGGAGGGGGTATAGCTGCGACAGGAGGGCGCAGCCTTTGTTGGCAGTTTTGTGGACGTGTTGTTGCCACGTAAGACGCCTGTCTATTTCGAGCCCTAAGTATGTAATACGGTTACGCCAGGCTAGGTCCCGACCACCAATGGTGAGTTGTTGGTCTGGGAGTTTCAGCCTGGTCGTAAAGTATATTGCTTGGGATTTCTCGGGGTTAACCTTGATTTTCCAAATGTTGCACCACTGAGTGATGACGTCGAGGTGTTCTTGTAGCTTGCGTCGTATGAATGCAAGGTTACGACAGCTCCTGAAGATTGCTGTATCGTCGGCGTAGAGAGCAATCCCTCCGCCGACCTGCTTGGGTATGTCGTTAGTGTAGACTGAGTATAGAACGGGACCCAAGACCGAACCCTGCGGTACTCCGGCCGCAATCGGTCGTGTCTGGCTCGATCTCGATCCACTTCTTACGAAGAATTGACGCTCCGCAAGAAATGAATCAATGATCTGTATTAGATGTCCTGGGCACCCTATTTGGTCTAGTTTATATATTAGGCCATCGTGCCAGACGCGGTCAAATGCCTTCTCTATATCCAGGAACACTGCTCCTGTAGATTCTCTCTTTGCCCTGGCCAGGCAAATGTGCTCTACCAAGCGCAGGCATTGTTGGGTTGTGGAGTGTTCAGAGCGGAATCCAAACTGCTCGGGCATCAGGATGTTGTGTGCAGTAAGGAAGTGTTGAAGGGGTGAGAGGATGAGCAGCTCGAGTATTTTACTCATGCCATTTAGTAGGGAGATAGGTCTATAGCTTTCTGGAAGGAGCAGGTTTTTATTAGGTTTGGGGAGGGTGATTACTTTCGCAGTTTTCCACACTGAGGGGAAGTAGGTGAGCTTTAGGCAAGCGTTGAAGACGCTTGCCAGAAATGTTATGGCAGGAGGTGGAAGGTGCTTTAGGAGTGGGCTGCGGATGCGGTCAGGGCCAGGAGCTTTGTGGTTTCCCTGACGCTTGATAAGTGCGCATATTGTCGGCTCGTTTACGGGCACGAATTCTGTATTTGGGCGCGTATTTCTAATCTGAGTCACTCGTCCGACGACTAATCTTTCCTGCCTTTCACTCTCGTCATCGTCGATGACGTGAGTTCGGAATTGTGACTCTAGTGATTGTGCCATTATTTCCGCCTTATCGTGATCTTCGTACACTAGACCGTTCACGCCGTGGAGTGGCCTGTTCTCTCTGGTGGGGGTTTTCCGCTGCCGGGCTATTCGCCAGATCTTGCGTTTGCTGCTCTCTGTTTCGGCGGTTTGTAATATCTCCTCCCAGCAGCGGCTCCTGTGCTCCTGCAGTCGGAGTTTCACATGATCCTCCAGTCGCCGCAGCCGGCGGCGGTCAGCTGGGTCGCGGTGACGCTGCCACAGCTTACGCAACCTGCGTTTGGCGACTATGAGGTCCCAGATGTCAGGGGGCAGGTCCCTGGCGCCAGGCTCTGTGGTGAGCCTGACGCTTGTAGCGCGAGCACAGGCGTGGAGGGCGTCTGTGAAGTTGGTGATTGCTTCGTCTATCTCTTCTTTTGTTTCCATCTGTGGGATTTCCTCCACGTGCTCACCCACCAGGTATTTGTATCGGTCCCAATTTGTTATTACTTCTGTTTTTGCCATCCTCCCGGCTTCGTCTTCGACACTGGCTATGTCCAGAACGACCGGGTTGTGGTCAGAGTTCAGCTCGTAGTGCACAGTGACTGTCGCGTCGAGAGCAAAGTTTTTAACGACAAAAATATCCAGGATATCCGGGTTTTTTGTCGGGTCCGCAGGGATATGCGTAGGCTCGTCGGGTGCGATGACGCTGAGGGCGGCACGCCTCTCGACGAGTCCATGCAATCTCACACCACTTCTGTTCTCGGCGCGGCAGCCAAAGGCCGCATGTTTCGAGTTTAGGTCCCCTCCCATAATCACACGAGCGCCAGTACCCAGCAGAGCCTGAAGGTCCTGTGTCAGTATGGTGGTGCCCGGGGGGTGATAGGTGGAGATGATGGTGTATGGTATGTTTTGAATTTTTATTTCTATACCGGCTGCCTCGATGCTGGGTGTCTGCGGTAGGTCCACTGTGCGGAAACACCTTCTGCCTTTTACAAGGACCGCTACTCCGCCGCGCTCGCGGCCTACGCGGTCTACTCTATGGATGGAGTAATTTCTCACAGAAAAGCGGTCCTTGGGCTTAAGGTGGGTTTCCGTCAGGCACACAACGTCGATCGCATACCGGTCTAGAAACTCCTCTAGGATATGTTTTTGTGTTTTTACGCCATTGGCGTTAAAATTTAAAATGGTGAACTTCCTGGATCTAGGGGGATCCATTAAAAGCGTCGAATAATGAAATTGCTCCCTCTGCGAGGGCCATGAATTTACTTAGGCCATCAGGCGCCGCCCGCACGCGCGCCATGGTGTCCCTAATTGTAAACATGATGTTTGTCAGGCTGAAGCCCGCAAACAGTTGGCGCAGCTCGTCAAAGACGCCGAGCGGCGTCCCTGGCTGCTGGCCAGCAGCCGACTGAGGCGGCGCGGCAGCTGCGGGCGCCTCAGTGCGCTGTTGACGTGGAGGGGGAGGCCAGGCGGCAGCTGCCGTCGGGGCGCGTGGTGGGGGAAGCGAGGGAAAGGCATCTCGCCCCGGCACAGTCGCTCTGCGGCTGCTGGCGGAGGCAGAGCTAGCTGCCTGCGCGTTGGCCGCAGATGTTAGCGGCGGCGTCGTGGAGGCGGAAGCGCCTCGAGACAGGGCAGCACCGTTTACCGACCGAGGGGGGCGGGTGGACATCAACTGTATTCGTGTGGGGCATCGGCTGTAGTTCGCCGGGTGATCGCCCCCACATAGGGCGCATTTTGCCGGGGTTGCACGGCTCTTCTTACATGTGTTTGTCAAGTGTGGGCCGGCACACTTGACACACTTTGGAGGATGGTGACACTGCTCTGCAGAGTGGAACAACTGCTGGCATTGGTGGCACTGGACAGGACCTTCAGGTTGGCGATACCTCTCTACCGTAACCTTGCAGTTCATGAACAGCTCGATTTTTAGGAGTTCTCTATTTCTCTCGTCTGGGTGTAATATTACTTTGAAGGAAGCTCTCTTCCTGCGCCCCTCTCCCGGGTTGCTCGGGTCAGATGCCTTGGTCTCCTGTTTGACCTCGATAACCCTGAAGTGACGCGCAAGGAGAAGCTCCTTTATCTCCGCGGGATCAGTGTCACTGGGGAGACCTTTGATCACCGCCTTGTACGCGTTTTTCTCAGTGACCGGGTAGGTGTGATACGGTATTTTTTTCTGAGTGAAATACGCTGTGAGAAATCTGTAGTCGGGTAGGGTAGACGGTTGAAATTTTACGGAGGACCCCCTGCATGAGGTATTTAGTCCTCCTTTTAGTTGAGGGGCGACCTCCTTTATGATTTTCATCGTACCGTTTACGATTGTGGCAAGAATTGGGGGCACCTTTTCCCGTTTCGGTCTCGATTGCGTTTGCGCGCCCGAGGTCGAGGGACGGGTAGGCATTGTTTCGGTCATTTCCGCTCCGTCGGTGTCAATCGGAGCGAAACTATTTGATGTTGGTATATTTGCGATAACAGCTTCACCCCCTACTTCCATGTCATCACTCCCAGGTTGCTCTGTTTCCTCAGCGAGCCGGCTTGGGGCCGGACGCTTAGGCGCTGGCATTACGTCCGAGTCTTGTACGCGTGTTTTTGCTTTGCTAATGGCTGAAGTTGGTTGGCCGCGGGTACCCAGTGACTGGGTGCCGCAGCGGACTGGGGCTTTGGGCTTACCCAAGATGACTGTGTCAGCGGAACTTGAAGTCTGACATTTACTGCCCAGGGGCACTGGTTGTTCGTTCGTTGGCACCGTTAGGTATCCCCGAACAGCGCCAGCCCTACCATTGACTGCACGCGGGTTACCGGGTAGTACCACGGACCCTGGCGCAGGAATTTCCCTACTCTTGGAGGAGCAGGGAGGATGCCCTGCGGCAGTATCTGGATGATTCACGTCTGAGGCAGATCAGACGACCGGTGAACTAGAAAGCCACGGCCCTCGCCGCCACCGCGCTGCCAGTAGACCGGCAGCCGCTGCACGACAAAGGGACCACGTAAGCGTCCTACCACGACAAATTTGCGGCGCAATCGCTAAGCGTGCGCACCCACACACGACAATTTTTGCTTGCGTTGTGCACGCACAACGCACACGACAAATTTTGCTGTGCTACGGCTAGCGTAGCGCTCCCAAGGGATCTCCCAGCAGCGCGCGGCAGTATAGCGTCCGCTCACGGCCGATCCACCCCCTCGAATGCAGAGAATCACAAGGGCCCAGCCAGTGTCGCGGGCGGGCGCGGACGGCCGAGAGAGCGGCCGCCACTCTGCGCGCCGCCGCGCCGCGCCTCCCGCGCTTGCTACCGCCCAACGTCCGACAGCCTGTGCGGAGCAGCCCCAAACCTGCGCCACAACCGCCCGCGCCTTTCAAACCACCGAGGATGGGGCTACACACAGCCACACCACAGTCGCCAACCAGTCGCCACGGCAGCGCCGCAAACCACGGCCAAACTGCAGCTACCGCGCGCTACAGCCTGGGTCGGCCCGCCGAGAATCGCCGCCCCCGCCCAAATGCCGCCCCCACAGCCCCAGCCGACGACCCGCCACAATGGCCAAACCTTCGGCAAAACTCCCACACCGTCGCCGCGGCAGCCCGGCCAGCGCGGCCGGCGCCACAGCCACACAAGCCGAGGCGTGCGGCGATGACGGCCGTGCAAACGCGCCTCCGCCGCCCCATCGCCTTCCGTCGCCCTCCCGCCGTTTCCCGATCGGCCCGCAGCCGTCGGGCCACATCGCGCGCCGTCCTCCTCCTCTCGCCCGCCAACATTCACAGCCGTTTCTCAACAATTGCCCGCCGCAAACGGACGCCGCCTGCGCAACAGGCGCCGCCGCCCCTCGCCGCTTCCGACCCAACCCCTCGACCGAGGCAAACCGCAATCCGAATCTACAGACCAACCCAATCTGCCGTCAGCACACACGACAGCCGACCTTACACGTTACGCGTTACACATTACGTTTACACGTCTAGGTTAGGTTAGGTTAGGTTAGGTTAGGTTAGGTGGACGTGGGTTAGGTTAAGGGGACTTGGGTTAGGTTAAGCGTCAAACTTAGGTTAAGCATTCAAACACGTCAGGCGTCAGAGGTTAGGTTCGGTTAGGTTAGGTTACACGTTAGGTTAAGGGGTCAGTGCTAGGTTAAGAAGCGTCAAACGTAGGTTAAAAAGCGTTCAAAAAACGTGAGGCGTGAGCCGGACAGCTTTCCTTACGTAGACGTTAGGGGCTCAGGCTGAGCTCACCTCACCACAGGTTAGGTTAGGTTAGGTTCGGTTCGCTCAGCGTAAAGCGCCGAGGTCAGGCTACGTTCGTTCACCTTCGGGCGCCACACTTTCGGTTGAAAGGTCGCGACGGGACGACGTCGGCAGGCACGCCGCAAACAAACAAACAAACAAACAAACAAACAAACAAAACGTACAGACGACGTCGACAACCGCCGACAGACGGGGAGCAGCACGACCACGACCAGATACCGAGCGCGAACGAGACACACGCGAACCACCCCCACCGGCCAAAGGGCACCACACAACAACCCAGAGCACCACGTGTCGACACCAGGGCAACCGCCCGCAACTGCGCTTTCCGCGCCGGCCCGGATGCACGTCGTGCTACAACAACACCACTACCGTACACAGCCGCTGTTCACAACATCACTATCATGCGCGCCCGCGGCTCGCCGCCGTCGCGGTCGCACCCCCAACGCCAGCACTTTTGCACCACCATTCACACGCACCGCAACACAGCTCGCCGACACAGCCGAACAAAACAACCACCACACAACAACACAACGCCGCCGCCGCCGCCTCTACTTGTGCCGGCGACCCACCCCGCCGATGGCGCACCTTTCGCCAGCCGGCAATCGACACGCACCCACCCACCCCCCCCCCCCCCCGGGGCCCAGTGCAAAAAAAAAACACACAAAAGAAAAAAAAAACAAAAAAAAAACACACACACACAAAAACGACACGGGAGGCGCACACCGCCACTTCGCGCGCACGCCACCAACCAGTCGTCGTCTCAAAATAACAAACAAACACCAAAAAACAAACAAAATAAACTAACAACTAGGGCAACACAAAACAAAACAAAAAAACAAAAAACGCCTCGCACGAACCGCCCACAAAAAGGACACGCACACGCACAGCCTCTGCTGACGGCCACGACGCAGCGGCACGCTGCTCCTGTCCCGCGCCCCGCGCCCCACTCGATTCACAACACTCACGCGACACCGTCAACGACGGGCTCGCTTCCCGCAACCTACCACCTTTCCGCCACGACGCACAGCCCCAGCCCCACCCGACGACGCCCGTGGCAACGACTGCACTTTCAACACCGCCTCCCCCTTCCCCCCCAACACACACACAGCCAGCCAAAAACGCACTCGCGACCCACACATGCACGTGCATCGGCACACGCCAACCAGTCAACGTCGACAACCACACGCAAGGCTCGAAACGAAACCGGCGTCCTTCCACGTTGCCATCAAGCTACACGACACAAGACACAAGGAACCAACACAACAGCCGGCCCCACTAATTCCCACTCTCACGCCGCAAAAAGCACACCGAAACCGCCAAACGCACGCACATTCCCCTTCGCACTGACACCGACCGGCTCGCTACCACACCTCCCGGCAGCCGTTTCACAAACATGACACGGCGTGACGCGACATCACGGGCCTACGCACACCGGACCCACTCACACTCTCTCCTTTCCTTCTGTTTTTCCCGACGCCTTCGGCCGGGCACACGCGGCACAACGCCGCCAATTCACCACACCGCCCACACAGTCGACAAGCGCCCGCCCTGTACGGCACACGCAACGACGCAGCGCAGCAAAGGGCGCCCGCAACACATACCTCTCCTCTCTCTCTCTCTCTCTCTCTCTCTCTCTCTCTCTCTCTCCGCCGCCCGACGCGCCAACCGCCACACCACACCGCCAGCCACTCGCAAATTGTGCACTGCCACCAGCCACACGTCCAACACGCCGCGCCGCCTCCGGCCACCCGCCAGGGGGCGCTCACGTCCGCGACAACAGCGCGGCCCGCCGGGCCGGGCCGAACCGAACCGAGCCGCCGCTGCTCTGCACTCGGCACGGCCACACCCTGCTGCAGACCGGGCTCGTCTCCCTGTACGCGTCTGCCTGCGCATCAACACAACGGGGCAAGTGAGCAAACCCCGTCACAACACGCCACATCGCGCAATGGCCGTGCCGACCTTTTTCTCTCTACCGCCATCCCTTCTTCTCGCGTTTTACTCGTTGTTGCTGCAGCGGCGCACACCTACACATCCACAGCCCCAGCCGGCCTCACCTCAGGGCCCGCCGCCAGCGTCTCCTCCTCGGGCACAGGTGCGGTGCTGTGGCCGCCCATCCAACCGCATTGCTGGCCGTCCAGTCCAGCCGCCAGGCGTTCCCACTGCCGCGCACCGACCCTGCTGCAGAAAACGAAGCATAGCCAGACCGACCGATACACAAAGCAAGCCGTCGCCTCGCCTCTTGTCCTTCCTTCCGCCCCCGCCCTTCTCACACCACCGCCTCTCCACTTTCGCCCCCCCCTCCTTTTTTTTTTCTTATTTGTTTCTTTCTTTCTTTCTTTTCTTTCTTTCTTTCTTTCTTAGGGCCGTCTCTCCTTCCCGCCATGGCGGTTACGGCACCGCCTGCAGCAGCGGATTTTTGCGCCCACACGCCTACTCCTACCACCATTAACCTTGCCCTGCCCTGCCCATCAACGTCGCAGTCGAACCGACGCTTGCCAACACACTGCCCACGTTCCTTTCTCTTTTCGGCCTACGCCCATTACGCGCCGCCGCCACAGCCTATTACTCTCCCTTCCCTTCCCACAACACACCGACGTCATCACACGCACCCAAAACAGGGGCCACGACCGTGTTCCTCGCCCACTCCCATCCCGCACGGTACGCACATTCCCAACTACTACCGCGCACCCTCCCTTCCAATCTGTGTGTCTGTGTCCTGTCCGCGCGTGACGCCTCTCAACATCCGCCGTCCCCCGTCCCCCGTCCCGTTTTCGCCCCCATGCCGTCGTCGCGCCGCCTCCTCCTCCCCGTCCACCGCCGCCCCTGTCCGCCCCGCACCACACCATACACCGCTGCTTGTCCCGGCCGTTGCCACCAAAGGCGCCAACCGCAAACGCGCCACGCCGCAGCCCCCGTGCGTCTCGCTCGCTTGCATCTCCGTGCCGACGCTGCCTCTCTTCCCGCACGCACTCGACCTCGACAACACAGTCTTTGGCTCCGCCACTGCGTGTTCCGGTGGTGCGCACGCTGCAACACGTATGTATTCATTACCAGAGCGATGGCGAGGCATGACAGCATCTCTGTCTGACCAGAGAGTTATTTATCGTTGCTAGTCGGCGCTTGGACCGAGCCAGACGACAGTAGTGGCACGCAGCGAGTCGCCAGGAACAGTTGTTATATATATTGTAGCGCGAGTCGGCAGAGGTAGTAGTCAGTCGACAGTAGTAGCGGGTGGACGGTTGTACTGAGCGGGCGTCGGCGGCGTGCTCTGCTCGTCTCGCGACTCTGGTCACGGTTCGGGACGATGTACAGTATATTGTGTTATAATAACAAGGTAGTGTGAAGCTGCATTGCGCAAATCTGATAACGTATGTTAATTGTACTTATTTTGTTCAACAACAAATGCCCCAATATTACGTTTTTTCTCAAGTAACTTTTTTTTTTTTTTTTTTTTTTTTTTTAAAGAAAAACATTCACTTTTTAAAGACTACTTCCTATGGCATTTCCCTCCAAGGAGTGCAATTAATTACCAGCCAGCACTCATTCATTGCACACAGCTGTGTAAGGGGTATCTACAATTGAGGAGCAGATATAAATGCACTTTTTTGTGTGTGTGTCTTTTTTCATTGGGGTAACGATCTTTGGCTCTTTTTATTCTGAATACAGGGCCAAAGGTCAACGCTGCTGCCCTCATACAATGTATCAGGTTTCATTATGTCTGTTGCACTGTTACTTATCGTTGGGTTTGTTTTGTAGGGACGTTAACATTCTGGCACATTTTTATTATCATCGGACTCTCTGCTATTTGTGCGGGGAGGTTATACCTGGGTCCATTTCCATTTACATTTTAATCTTGATAGACTTTTTGTTTTCTTTTTTTTGTTTCTTGTTGTTTTCCCTTCTTTTTTTGTTGTTTTGTTTTGTTTTGTTTTTCCCGCTCTCACCACCGCCGCCGCATCACGCCATGGCCTCCCCCTTACGTTTTTGGTTTCTTTTTCTGTTCTTCAACTGCTTCAACATCACCGCGCCCCATTTCCACACCACAGCCATCAGCCTCCAAGACGGGCAGGCGCAGTGTGCCATTTCCGGCGCACAAGCACACCCGTACGGTACTCTCCTCGCCCCCACGCCACCAACAACACAGCGACCACGCGGCTTTCAGGCATGGCACGGCACCGGCGAAATGCGCCGCCCCCGCCCCCGCCCCTCCGCGCATCCGTCCGTCTCGCCACGTTCACTGACAGCCGCGTCTGCGGCTACACCACGACAACCACAACACAACAACGCTCCCCTCCCTGGCACCTCATTGTTTTTCTCCTCCTCTTTTGCACAAACCACAACGCCGAGCACAGGCGCAAGCCACCCACACCGCGCCCCTCCCCGTCCCGTCTTTTGGCCGCCGCTCCTCGTTCGCCCCCTCCCATCTCCCGAATGCCATGCCAGCAGCGTTACGCATGCCCCTCCCCTGTCCACACAACACTACCGCCAAACGAACAGCCTTCCGGGCCACATGCAGGGCACGCCCACCTCCAAACACTGCCAATTCACGGACGCAATTCGCTAAACACACACACACACACACACACACACACACACACACACTTTCTCGACACCTTTCTGTAGGGAGGGTGCGTCATCTCGACCGTGACAGAGTGACGGCAACTATCGACGATCCATTTCCCCCCCACTGGTAAAACATGTCCACTAAACACCTACATACATCATTCAAGTACACAGACAATAGCATACACACAATGGGAGGGCACACGAACATGGACGGCACGGCACTGTCATACACTCTTCCTCAGAACCATATCAACAAACGTTACGTACATCCGGGAAAGCGAAAGCAAAAAGCAAAGGCAAAAGCCCAATGCAGCCGTCAAAGGTAACGTTCACCACGGCAGACACTTGCAGCCGCGCCGCCGTTAAACGCATTTCAGTGCGGCTCCAATACGCCTCCGACACGGGACCGTTCCGTTGCTCTACGAATGCGTTCCTCCCTTTTTCCCTTCCTCTCTCTTTTGCCCCCCCTCTGTCCGTTCCTCCTGCACTCTTGCCTCATTCCTCACGTTCTGCCCAGACATTCGACCGATCAAAGTCAACCTTTCGTTACCGTTCTCGGCGCGACGGTGTACAACAGTATGACGGGTGTGCCCAAGACTTCGGTTCAGTTGCGTGACGCCGGTCTATCGCGCCGATCGACAGTTACTCAGGGGGCGACGGATCGGACCACGTCACCGACACACAAAACTATGTCAAACAAACAAATACATACCGGATGGACACAGACAAACACGTGTACAGACATTCGCCAAAAACGACCGCCGCCGCCGCCGCCGTCTAGCGTCGCGCTTACTGTACTGCACTGGACACGCGTGCATCTCGAATGACGACATCGGTGTGCGTGCGTCGTACGCAATCAGTCAGACACGGCTATCAAAAATCAGAGTCGAATGGTACATCGTCGTGCGTGTCGCCGTACACGTACAGTACAATACAACAACAATGCGTCTTAATGGCACGTTCATTTCAACGTCACTCCACACACCTCCACGCTGCAGTTACGTCGCACCATTGTCAACTCGGCGTACAGCAAAGGGAATAGTGGGCGGCAAAACATTTCACATCTCACCCTCGCCATGTGTCATGTGCAAACCAAACCCGCAGACGGCCGTCGTTACGGTGACACAACGCCAACGAGGCGTGCCACCATTCCACGCCACGGCGACCAACCTCGTGGCCGTACCCCGCAACAACGCTTTGACGCGGACCCCCCCACCCACAATCAAAATGCACACATCACAGCCGTCCACAAAACAACAACAACAATTCCGCCCTTCCCGCAAAGGCACGTTGGTGGCCCTGAAAAGGGCCGTTTTGCCGCTCTCGCAACGGAGGAGCCTTCTCCATCCTTCCTTCCATTCCAGAGCCACCTCCTTACTTGGAGCTCGTGTACTTGGTCACCGCCTTCGTGCCCTCGCTCACGGCGTGCTTGGCCAGCTCGCCAGGCAGCAACAGCCGCACAGCGGTCTGGATCTCGCGGGACGTGATGGTCGAGCGCTTGTTGTAGTGCGCCAGGCGAGAAGCCTCGGCCGCAATGCGCTCGAAAATGTCGTTCACGAAGCTGTTCATGATGCTCATCGCCTTCGACGAGATGCCCGTGTCAGGGTGCACCTGCTTCAGCACCTTGTAGATGTAGATGGCATAGCTCTCCTTCCTCTTGCGCTTCTTCTTCTTGTCGCCCTTCGAAATGTTCTTCTGCGCCTTGCCAGCCTTCTTGGCGGCCTTCCCGCTAGTCTTGGGCGGCATCTCGAACGAACGTACGGCAGCAGCAACACCAGTAGCAAGCGCTCCGCTCTAGTCAGCGTCTCCCCACACAGTGGCACCCGCCGCCAGTTTTTTTTTTTTTTTTTTTTTTTTTTTTTTTTTTTTTTTTTTTTTTTTTTTTTTTGTGTCACAATGTTGTTGAACAGGCTTATCGGCTTCGCCGATTTTCCGTGTATTGATGTAGTTGTGTTTAGGTAGTGCTGTTTGGGCACCATTTATTCTCTTTGGGGGTCAGGATTGTGATTTTTGAACTTAAAAGTTCACCAATCCGCCGCCCTTGATGGGGTACTGCGCCTTTCAGAAGGCTTGGTGTTGATTTTCCTTCCGCTCCTCTTGGTCCGTGGTGTTTTTGTTGCGGCTGGGATGCCGCTTTCCTCTTGTCCGTGGTGGTTCAGCGTCTGTTTGCCGCTAGATTGTCTCTCGCAATACGATCTACTTGGTCTGGTTTAAGGTGGTTGGTGTGATTGAAATTGCTTGTAAATGGGAGATGGGGTGTATTTCCTGGTTTATTCTGTGGGGTCCTCTGTGATGGATCGAGGTACCCTCTGTTTGTGCCAGGTTTTAGGTCTTTGGGTCCCTACGTCTGTCAGGTGTCTGCAGCTATTTCTAATGTTATCTATCTTTTGAAAAAGTTTTGTTGTCTGTTTCCTAATTGTTTGATCAAGTGTGTCCATCTCCAGCTGTTCGTGTAATTTGGATATTTTAGTCCAGTAGGGTGCTCCTAGGATCCATCTGAGCACTTTGTTTTGCACTACTTGCAATTCATATTTTCTTGTAGGGCAAGCCACTGCCCAAGAAGAGCTACCATACGTCATTGTGGGCAGCACCGTTGTCTTATATAGTGTCCGTTTTGTTTCAGCTTTTAGGTTTTTGCTCTTGAAGAGAGGGTACAGTGCTTTAGCTAGGTTCAGTGCTTTTGTCTTTTTCTCTCTGATGTGGTGGTGGTACAGCAGTCTTCTGTCCAGCGTCACGCCAAGGTACTTGACCTCGTCCCTCCAGGGTAGCTCCTGGGCGTTGAGGCGCAGATGGTTTTCCAGGATTGGTCGCTTTCGGGTGAAGTAAATGGCAGTTGTCTTTGTGGCGTTGAGTTGTAATTTGTTTGTTCTACACCAGTTTTCTACGCGATTGAGTTGTCGTTGTAATCTGCCAATTGATACATGCTGCCGGTGTTCGCTGGTGTAGAACGCCGTGTCGTCAGCGAACTGGGCGATGTGGACTCCTGCCTCCAAGGGGATGTCGTTGACATAGATGTTGAACAGAGTCGGCGAAAGGACAGACCCTTGGGGGATGCCCGCCATCAGCTGGCGACGAGTGGAACGTTTGCCATCCACCTCAACCACGAAATGCCTCTCGTTTAAGTAGCTGTCAAGAAGCTTGGCGTAGACGTCTGGGATAGATGTTTGATGCAGTATCTTCCATATTAAGTTATCATGCCACACCTTGTCAAAGGCTTTTTCCCAGTCAAGGAACACGGCTGCGGTGGATTTCTGCAAGTTCATATTTGCTGCTATGTGTTCAGTGACGCGGAGCACTTGGAGTTCCGCTGACACCTTCTTTTGGAAGCCGAATTGCTCGGCTCTGAGTGTATTATTGTCGGTCAGGGATGGTTGGAGACGCTGAAGTAGGATCCTCTCAAACAGCTTCCCCATGGTCTGTAGTAAGCTGATAGGTCTGTTGTTTGAAGGGATTTTTGGGTCTTTTCCAGCTTTCGGTATGGTGATCAGTTTAGCTATTTTCCAGGAGGAGGGAAAGTATGACAGGTGCAAACATTTATTGAATATTCTGGTTAGGAGCACTATTGGCTTACGTGGAAGATTTTTGAGATGCATATGAGTTATTTTGTCAAGTCCAGGTGCAGAACCCCCCTTTCTTTTTCGTATTTCTCTTCTGACCTCAGTTGGGGTGGTTAGCTGCGGTGTTGTGGAGGGTGGCGTAGTCCTCAATGTGTTGATGGTCTGTTTAATTTTGTCTTCTTGGTCTTGGTCGTCGCGTGTCTGTACGTCGTGGGATGGGAGGGTGTTTTGTTCTTCGAAGGTGTCAGCGAGTAACTCGGCCTTCGACAAGGCGTCGTAAATTGTGCCCTGGTTGCCTGTCATGGCCCTTTTGGGTGGTTGGGCGGCTCTTATGTTCCTCACAACCTTCCACTCGTCGGTGGTTTGAAGGTTGAAAGAATCCATTTTGTCCGCCCATACTTCCGCACGCCATTCCGTTAACCGTTTCCTCAGCTCGCGCATTAGTTGGTTGGCGGTGGTACGATCTCTTGGGTCGCGAGTTTGTTGCCAGCGTCTTTTGGCTTTGTTTTTAATGTAACGGAGATCACGGAGGAGGGGTGGGAGTTCGAATTCATTGCTTGGTTGATTTGTTTTGGTTGTTGACTGGCGTGCCACTGATTGGATCTGAGTGGTGAGAGATTCTATTGCTGAGTCGATTTCTTCTGTTGTGCTGAGTTGGATGTCTGGGCGGATGGTCGCTGTTAGGGAGGTTCGATATAAGTCCCAGTCGGTTTTGAACGTTTGGTGCTGCGGTGGCGGTGGTGGCATGAGTCTGTGGAAATTTACCAGTACAGGCTTGTGGTCAGAGGACAGGTCGTCCTGCACATCTAAGTGAATGTTGTCTGCGATCCCCTTGGTCACAACGATGTCCAGGACGTCAGGCCTCTGTTGTGGCAATAGCGGGACGTGGGTGGGGTCGTCAGGGCCCCAGACTGTGATTTGGAGTGCCTCTTCTAGGCTAACTAGTTTGTTGCCCTTCGGGTTTGCCACTCGTGAGTTCCAGAATGGGTGTTTAGCATTTAGGTCTCCCCCAAGTAACACCCTTGGATGGAGGTCAAATATCTGGCGTAGCTCGTTTTCGCGAAGTTCTCTATTTGGGGCAAGATATGCAGCCCCAATCAGCAGAACTCCGAGAGTTGTGTTGATTTTTAACAAGGTGGCTTCTAATTCTTCTATTGCAGGGGTTTCTACTATGTCGTGCGTAATATTGTTTTTTATGAAAATCGCTGTGCCACCGCCTCTCTGGTGCTGTCTGTCTGTTCTGTAAGTGGCCATGTTTCTGAGTCGGAAGGTGTCAGGTGGACGTAGGTGGGTTTCCGTCACGAGCATAATGTCGATGTCGTTTTCAGCGATGAATGCTTGTACTTCGGTCTTTTTGGACTTTATGCCATTGGCATTCCAGACGCATAATGTCGTGTTTCGTTTGGGTGTTCTGCGACCTGCCATAGCTACTCTATGATGGTGAATACTGCCTCCATCAGTATTATCGCTTTGGTGGCTTTGTCGTTTGTTTGTCGTAGTTTTTGAGCGGTGAGTTTGATTGTATTCAGCAGTCGCTGTTTGTCGAAGAGCTTGAGGGTGCTGAGTATTTCGCCTATATCTGCTCCCAGATCAGTTTGGAGGGGAGTTTGTCCTGGTTCTGTGTTTTGTGGTGGTGCTGGTTGTTCGCTGTTTGGTGGTGGCGCTGGTTTTTCAGTTTCTGGAGTAGTTGGCTGGTTGGGTACAGTTATGGTTTCCGCTGTGTGGTTTCCTTGTAGGTGTGTAGCTTTTTTTTGTGTTGGCTTATTTGTTGGTGGTGTCACTCGCTCGACTTCGGTGGATTTTGAGCTGTGCCCTGGCTTCGGGATTGGCACATGTTCCCTGGGCTTGGGCGTAGGCGGTTGTTTTGAGGGCCCTTGGATTGGCGTCTTGGTATTAACCCTGCTTTCCACCTGGGTGTGCATTGGTGTCGGTTGCTTTGGTGAAACTGCGCTTGCATATGTGCGAGCTGTTGGTTTGTCGAGTTGCTGTTGAGTCCTACTGTTTTCTGGTTGTGGTGTTTGGGTGACAATTTGCATGGCCTCTTGGGTTCCTGTGGTTTCAGGTGTTCCTTGGCGCTGCACTGCATTTTGGAGCTGGCTAGCCCGCTTTGGTGGGTGTGAGTGTTGTACGGATCTTGTAACTGGTAAGAAGGGTTTCAGTTTGCTTTGGTAGACTTCACAGCCTTTGTAATTTGCGGGGTGCGCTCCATTGCAGTTGGCGCACACTGGACTGTCAGATCGCGGCTTTGTGCAATCTTTAGCCTCGTGTAGGCCCGCACAAATCAAGCACCTGGCGGGGAGCGTACAGTAGTTCGCTGTGTGGTCGAACCTTTGGCAGCGCCGGCACTGCCTTGGTCCAATTCTGGGTTTGTATGATTCGATACGAATCTTCATCCCCAGAAGGAAGCGCTCATCATATAGGCGGTCGGCTTCGGGTCTAGGTGGTGTGTTTATTTGGTAGGTTCCTTCGTGAATCAGTTCCCTCGTTTCATGATTTCTTTTCTTGTACTCAAACACTGATACTATTTCATGGCCTTTTTCCTCAAGTGCAGTTTTTACGTCTTCCTCGGGCGTCCGCGGGGGGAGGCCCTTCATCACGAATCTTCTTTGTCTGTCTGTGGCCAGCTGGTGTGTGAAGTGAGGAACATTTTCCTCTCTGAGGAATATTTCCGCAGCGCGGAAGTCTTCGACAGAGTCAAAGTGATATTTGGTGTTATCCCCACGGAAGATTGCTTTCAGGGGACCTTTCAGTTTGGTTTTTAGGATCTTGTTTAGTTTGATGTAATCACATGGCTGATGAACAATGATCGGTGGTATCATGGAGAAGGGTGTGTGTTGATTTTGACTGTTGTTATCATGTGGTACTTCCACTTGTGGAGCAGTTTTTGGTGACTCGTTCCCCTCTTTAGGCTCATTTTGAGTGGCTAGTGCGCCCGGGAGTTCTTCTATTAGGTCAAGGACCTGGTATAGGTTTTCAGTTTCGAAGGACAGGCACTCTGGCACCGGTTCCGGAGATGATCTGGGTGATCGCCTACGCCTAGGTGATCTGGCATTTTGCCAGTCGCCTACAGCCCCTTCCTGTGATGGATCGTTAACGCCTGGGGATGGTGTTTCTGCGGTGTTGTCTGGTGGTTTCTGAGTGGTTTGGTTGCTCCTAGTTCCTTCCATTTCACGTGGTGGCATATATTTAGGCATTACATTGAGGTGGTTGGTGGACCCTAACAGTGGAGATGGACACACTTGATCGCGAAAATCTTCACTAAACCTAATCTCTGGCCTGGCCTGGCAGAACGCGGGCTGACCCCGCCGCAGCAGGGGGCCCTGGCTCTACAGCGTACCCTAACACTAACCAGCCCTAAATTCCAGCTGTCCGGAATTACTAGACGCTATCCCTACTTACGAGAGACAAACCTAGTGACAATTTGCTTTTTCTTGAAGGCGGCGCGCGGCGCCGAAGGCAGCGGCGGTGGATGGCCGCCGGAGAAGCGGCAGCCGTACCTCCCCGCTAAACGGCAGCGACAGCGACAGCGGCTGCAGCAGCGACGGCGGCAGTACTGCTGTGAGCAGCAGCGAGCCCCCTCGCCGAACACGACAACTCTGCCTCAAGCGTCTGCGCACTGGCGAGCGAAGCGAGCGCTACGACTGCCAGCGCGAGACTGGCGGCCCGCCGCCAGCCGCCGCCGCACCTTTACCAGCTCGCCCTGTTGCGGCCGCCGACCAATGGGGCGCGCGCGCAACCGGCCGCCGCACCCGAGCCCATAAAGCACCCCCACCCCGGCTGCGCCGGCACGCACTCCGCTGCTCGACTCGCTGCCGCTCGCACCGGTCGTTTTCGTTTCCGTTTCGTGTGCACCGTCGCTAGCCCATCGCCATGTCCGGACGCGGAAAGGGAGGCAAAGTCAAGGGCAAGTCAAAGTCCCGCTCAAGCAGGGCTGGGCTCCAGTTCCCGGTCGGCAGAATCCACCGCCTCCTGCGCAAGGGAAACTACGCAGAGCGCGTCGGCGCCGGGGCGCCCGTCTACCTCGCCGCCGTCATGGAGTACCTCGCGGCTGAGGTGCTCGAGCTGGCCGGAAACGCGGCCCGCGACAACAAGAAGACGCGCATCATCCCGCGCCACCTGCAGCTTGCCATCCGCAACGACGAGGAGCTCAACAAGCTCCTGTCGGGCGTCACCATCGCACAGGGTGGTGTCCTGCCCAACATCCAGGCCGTCCTGCTGCCAAAGAAGACCGAGAAGAAGGCCTAAAGGAGGCCAGGCAATCGCAGCGCCGCGTGCTCCCCTGCACGCAACGCGCTTTGCCGGCTCGGCTCGGCCCACAACAATCGGCCCTTTTCAGGGCCACCACACAAACCTACGTCCAAAGCAAAATTTCAGTCGTCCTCGCCGCACCTTGTTTTGTTTTGTTTTAACTTTGCACTTTCACAGCACAGCCGCCGCCTGGCGGCGCGCGTCCGCCATCTTGTCGTCCACACAGCCCGTGTGGCCCAACACACACATTTTTTGCACGGTCGCAGTCGCCTTCCAAACGACAACGGCAGCAATAATGACCATTGTTAAAGGGAGGCGTGTCGACACACCGCCCTCCACTCCCGCGCGCAACGGCCGTCGACACGAACGAAACAAACAGCTGATCCGGCCGCCTATGCCCTACACGCCTTGCCTCGGAAACCCCAACGCCGCCGCAAACACACAGAGCCAAACCACGCAAGCAAGCAAATAATCACCGCCTCTCGCACAACAACACACAGCCCGCCATCTCCATCGCGATCGATACAAAGACACACAATAACAAACACAAACGAAGCAGCTCCACTCTCTCTCACACACACACACAGCCAGCCACATGACACGTTTCCTTTCCTTCTCCCCTCCCAGTCACATCACGTCGCTCAAACGGAAAGAAACAAACAAACAAACAACACACGCAGCAACAACACAGACTCTTTCGCACTTTTCAACTTCCGAACAGTGTGGTGGCCCTGAAAAGGGCCGTTTTCTAGTCTCTCCCACCCACGAGCACGGCCGCGGGAAGGCCAGCGCCCGCTGCGACGCAGCCTAACCGCCGAAACCGTACAGGGTGCGCCCCTGCCTCTTCAGGGCGTACACCACGTCCATGGCCGTCACAGTCTTGCGCTTGGCGTGCTCAGTGTACGTCACCGCGTCGCGGATCACGTTCTCCAGGAACACCTTCAGCACCCCGCGGGTCTCCTCGTAGATCAGACCAGAGATGCGCTTCACGCCGCCCCTGCGAGCCAGGCGGCGGATGGCGGGCTTCGTGATGCCCTGGATGTTGTCGCGCAACACCTTGCGGTGCCGCTTGGCGCCACCCTTGCCGAGCCCCTTTCCTCCCTTGCCGCGGCCTGTCATCCTTCCTTCCTCGGGCAAAGCAAAACGTGCACAAACAGCAGCTGCAGCGGCTGGCGAGTCGGCTACGGTCTGCGCCCAGCGCGCCCGCCGCCCCCCTATATAGACTCTGGCCCGCCCTCCCCCCACCACGCGCAACCGAGGGCATATAAGCGCAGCACGGAGGCGCGCGGGCCCGTTGTCAAGGCAGCACCGGACGCCGCGCCGCACCTAACCTCCACGCACGCCGCTCCGCTACCGCTACCGCTACCGCCATGGCCCGCACAAAGCAAACGGCCCGCAAGTCCACCGGCGGAAAGGCGCCGCGCAAACAGCTCGCCACCAAGGCGGCGAGGAAGAGCGCGCCCGCCACCGGAGGCGTCAAGAAGCCCCACCGCTACAGGCCGGGCACCGTCGCCCTGCGAGAAATCAGGCGCTACCAGAAGAGCACAGAGCTGCTCATCCGCAAGCTGCCATTCCAGCGCCTAGTGCGCGAGATCGCCCAGGACTTCAAGACCGACCTGCGCTTCCAGAGCTCCGCAGTCATGGCCCTGCAGGAGGCCAGCGAGGCCTACCTCGTCGGCCTCTTCGAAGACACCAACCTGTGCGCAATCCACGCCAAGCGCGTCACCATCATGCCCAAGGACATCCAGCTCGCGCGCCGCATCCGCGGCGAGCGCGCCTAAACCGCGCCGCGGCACCGCACCGCACAAACAAAAACGGCCCTTTTCAGGGCCACTAACATCTCTCCGTCGCGAGCAAACTTTGTCGGTCGCCTGCCTCTCGCCCCACAACCACACAAAAAAAAACAAAAAAAAAACCACCACTTCCCGTCCGTCCGCCACACCCGCTCACTCTGCCTGCCTGCCTGCTAGCAGCGCGCAACAATCGCACATCATCCCTCCCCGGCCGCTCAAAGCGCACAATACCCAACGGCCGACGTCACACCGCACGGGTGGCTGGCCGGCCGCCGCTTTCGTTTCGAAAACAAAACCCGCACCAACGGCCAGGCAGGCGCGCTCTACACGCCACCGAAATCCCCGCCGACTCCTTCCACATCTCAACGTGCCCCCCCCCCCCCCCGTTGCAAAACATAACACACACAAAGAAACAAACAAAGACCGGACACGACGAGACAAGACATCCGAGAAGAACTGAACGCAGGCAAGCCCAACCAACGTATTCAAAAACAACGTGACAGAAAAACCAACCGTCGGCCGCCGCCAAAAGCACGGCGACACTCCTCAACAACAACAACAACAACACCACCACCACCGCTACCGCCGCCCACACCCGCCACCGACCCCCGCAATCCAACCACCACGGCACGCAAACAGCATCCCCACGGGCATACAGACAGACACCCACACCAAACGCAACACGACAATCAAAACCTTCCCCGACGTGCTTTGATGGCCCTGAGAAGGGCCGTTTTGGGCCGCGCGTCTCTTGCGCGCCACTAGACGACGACGGGGGGTGGGGACGACGGAGCCAAGCGCCAAACCCTTCCTTTCCCATCTCTTTCTCCTCTACTCTACTTCTTCTTCTTGGGCGAAGCCTTCGCCTTAGACGGCGTCGTCGCCTTCTTCGGGCGCGGCGCCTTCGGCTTCTTCGTCGGAACCTTGGCGGCCTTCTTCGCCTTCGACGGCGACTTGGCCTTGGCCGGCTTGGCCGCAGCCGCCTTCTTCGCACCCGCGGGAGCGGCCGACGCCGCAGACGCCTTCTTGGCGGCGCCCGCCTTCCGACCGGTCGCCGCCTTCACGCCACCAGCCTTCTTTGCGCCGGCCGCACGGCCGCCCTTCTTCTCCTTGCTGGCCGGAGCGGCGCGCTTCTTCTTGGCACCGCCAGCACGAGCCTTGCCGCCCTCGGCCGCCCCCCCGCCGCCGGCGCCGGCAAGCTTGAACGAGCCGGACGCGCCCTTCCCCTTCGTCTGCACCAGCTCGCCCGCCACGACGGCCGACTTGAGGTACTTCTTGATAAACGGCGCCAGCTTCTCCGCGTCCAGCTTGTAGTGCGCGGCAATGTACTTCTTGATCGCCTGCAGCGACGACCCGCCGCGCTCCTTCAGACTCTTGATGGCGGCCGTCACCATCTCAGAGGTGCGCGGGTGCGCAGGCTTGGCGCGCGGCTTCTTCGCAGACTTGGCCTTCTTCGTAGTGCCGGTGGCGGCGGGTGCCGCAGCAGTCTCGTTCGTAGCCGCCTGATCTGCCATTTCGACGACGCGCGTAACACACAGCGAGAGCGAGAGCGAGCGGGACGGCAGGCACGCAGGCACAGCACAGCAGAGCAGAGAATCACAAGGGCCCAGCCAGTGTCGCGGGCGGGCGCGGACGGCCGAGAGAGCGGCCGCCACTCTGCGCGCCGCCGCGCCGCGCCTCCCGCGCTTGCTACCGCCCAACGTCCGACAGCCTGTGCGGAGCAGCCCCAAACCTGCGCCACAACCGCCCGCGCCTTTCAAACCACCGAGGATGGGGCTACACACAGCCACACCACAGTCGCCAACCAGTCGCCACGGCAGCGCCGCAAACCACGGCCAAACTGCAGCTACCGCGCGCTACAGCCTGGGTCGGCCCGCCGAGAATCGCCGCCCCCGCCCAAATGCCGCCCCCACAGCCCCAGCCGACGACCCGCCACAATGGCCAAACCTTCGGCAAAACTCCCACACCGTCGCCGCGGCAGCCCGGCCAGCGCGGCCGGCGCCACAGCCACACAAGCCGAGGCGTGCGGCGATGACGGCCGTGCAAACGCGCCTCCGCCGCCCCATCGCCTTCCGTCGCCCTCCCGCCGTTTCCCGATCGGCCCGCAGCCGTCGGGCCACATCGCGCGCCGTCCTCCTCCTCTCGCCCGCCAACATTCACAGCCGTTTCTCAACAATTGCCCGCCGCAAACGGACGCCGCCTGCGCAACAGGCGCCGCCGCCCCTCGCCGCTTCCGACCCAACCCCTCGACCGAGGCAAACCGCAATCCGAATCTACAGACCAACCCAATCTGCCGTCAGCACACACGACAGCCGACCTTACACGTTACGCGTTACACATTACGTTTACACGTCTAGGTTAGGTTAGGTTAGGTTAGGTTAGGTTAGGTGGACGTGGGTTAGGTTAAGGGGACTTGGGTTAGGTTAAGCGTCAAACTTAGGTTAAGCATTCAAACACGTCAGGCGTCAGAGGTTAGGTTCGGTTAGGTTAGGTTACACGTTAGGTTAAGGGGTCAGTGCTAGGTTAAGAAGCGTCAAACGTAGGTTAAAAAGCGTTCAAAAAACGTGAGGCGTGAGCCGGACAGCTTTCCTTACGTAGACGTTAGGGGCTCAGGCTGAGCTCACCTCACCACAGGTTAGGTTAGGTTAGGTTCGGTTCGCTCAGCGTAAAGCGCCGAGGTCAGGCTACGTTCGTTCACCTTCGGGCGCCACACTTTCGGTTGAAAGGTCGCGACGGGACGACGTCGGCAGGCACGCCGCAAACAAACAAACAAACAAACAAACAAACAAACAAAACGTACAGACGACGTCGACAACCGCCGACAGACGGGGAGCAGCACGACCACGACCAGATACCGAGCGCGAACGAGACACACGCGAACCACCCCCACCGGCCAAAGGGCACCACACAACAACCCAGAGCACCACGTGTCGACACCAGGGCAACCGCCCGCAACTGCGCTTTCCGCGCCGGCCCGGATGCACGTCGTGCTACAACAACACCACTACCGTACACAGCCGCTGTTCACAACATCACTATCATGCGCGCCCGCGGCTCGCCGCCGTCGCGGTCGCACCCCCAACGCCAGCACTTTTGCACCACCATTCACACGCACCGCAACACAGCTCGCCGACACAGCCGAACAAAACAACCACCACACAACAACACAACGCCGCCGCCGCCGCCTCTACTTGTGCCGGCGACCCACCCCGCCGATGGCGCACCTTTCGCCAGCCGGCAATCGACACGCACCCACCCACCCCCCCCCCCCGGGGCCCAGTGCAAAAAAAAAACACACAAAAGAAAAAAAAAACAAAAAAAAAACACACACACACAAAAACGACACGGGAGGCGCACACCGCCACTTCGCGCGCACGCCACCAACCAGTCGTCGTCTCAAAATAACAAACAAACACCAAAAAACAAACAAAATAAACTAACAACTAGGGCAACACAAAACAAAACAAAAAAACAAAAAACGCCTCGCACGAACCGCCCACAAAAAGGACACGCACACGCACAGCCTCTGCTGACGGCCACGACGCAGCGGCACGCTGCTCCTGTCCCGCGCCCCGCGCCCCACTCGATTCACAACACTCACGCGACACCGTCAACGACGGGCTCGCTTCCCGCAACCTACCACCTTTCCGCCACGACGCACAGCCCCAGCCCCACCCGACGACGCCCGTGGCAACGACTGCACTTTCAACACCGCCTCCCCCTTCCCCCCCAACACACACACAGCCAGCCAAAAACGCACTCGCGACCCACACATGCACGTGCATCGGCACACGCCAACCAGTCAACGTCGACAACCACACGCAAGGCTCGAAACGAAACCGGCGTCCTTCCACGTTGCCATCAAGCTACACGACACAAGACACAAGGAACCAACACAACAGCCGGCCCCACTAATTCCCACTCTCTCGCCGCAAAAAGCACACCGAAACCGCCAAACGCACGCACATTCCCCTTCGCACTGACACCGACCGGCTCGCTACCACACCTCCCGGCAGCCGTTTCACAAACATGACACGGCGTGACGCGACATCACGGGCCTACGCACACCGGACCCACTCACACTCTCTCCTTTCCTTCTGTTTTTCCCGACGCCTTCGGCCGGGCACACGCGGCACAACGCCGCCAATTCACCACACCGCCCACACAGTCGACAAGCGCCCGCCCTGTACGGCACACGCAACGACGCAGCGCAGCAAAGGGCGCCCGCAACACATACCTCTCCTCTCTCTCTCTCTCTCTCTCTCTCTCTCTCTCTCTCTCCGCCGCCCGACGCGCCAACCGCCACACCACACCGCCAGCCACTCGCAAATTGTGCACTGCCACCAGCCACACGTCCAACACGCCGCGCCGCCTCCGGCCACCCGCCAGGGGGCGCTCACGTCCGCGACAACAGCGCGGCCCGCCGGGCCGGGCCGAACCGAACCGAGCCGCCGCTGCTCTGCACTCGGCACGGCCACACCCTGCTGCAGACCGGGCTCGTCTCCCTGTACGCGTCTGCCTGCGCATCAACACAACGGGGCAAGTGAGCAAACCCCGTCACAACACGCCACATCGCGCAATGGCCGTGCCGACCTTTTTCTCTCTACCGCCATCCCTTCTTCTCGCGTTTTACTCGTTGTTGCTGCAGCGGCGCACACCTACACATCCACAGCCCCAGCCGGCCTCACCTCAGGGCCCGCCGCCAGCGTCTCCTCCTCGGGCACAGGTGCGGTGCTGTGGCCGCCCATCCAACCGCATTGCTGGCCGTCCAGTCCAGCCGCCAGGCGTTCCCACTGCCGCGCACCGACCCTGCTGCAGAAAACGAAGCATAGCCAGACCGACCGATACACAAAGCAAGCCGTCGCCTCGCCTCTTGTCCTTCCTTCCGCCCCCGCCCTTCTCACACCACCGCCTCTCCACTTTCGCCCCCCCCTCCTTTTTTTTTTCTTATTTGTTTCTTTCTTTCTTTCTTTTCTTTCTTTCTTTCTTTCTTAGGGCCGTCTCTCCTTCCCGCCATGGCGGTTACGGCACCGCCTGCAGCAGCGGATTTTTGCGCCCACACGCCTACTCCTACCACCATTAACCTTGCCCTGCCCTGCCCATCAACGTCGCAGTCGAACCGACGCTTGCCAACACACTGCCCACGTTCCTTTCTCTTTTCGGCCTACGCCCATTACGCGCCGCCGCCACAGCCTATTACTCTCCCTTCCCTTCCCACAACACACCGACGTCATCACACGCACCCAAAACAGGGGCCACGACCGTGTTCCTCGCCCACTCCCATCCCGCACGGTACGCACATTCCCAACTACTACCGCGCACCCTCCCTTCCAATCTGTGTGTCTGTGTCCTGTCCGCGCGTGACGCCTCTCAACATCCGCCGTCCCCCGTCCCCCGTCCCGTTTTCGCCCCCATGCCGTCGTCGCGCCGCCTCCTCCTCCCCGTCCACCGCCGCCCCTGTCCGCCCCGCACCACACCATACACCGCTGCTTGTCCCGGCCGTTGCCACCAAAGGCGCCAACCGCAAACGCGCCACGCCGCAGCCCCCGTGCGTCTCGCTCGCTTGCATCTCCGTGCCGACGCTGCCTCTCTTCCCGCACGCACTCGACCTCGACAACACAGTCTTTGGCTCCGCCACTGCGTGTTCCGGTGGTGCGCACGCTGCAACACGTATGTATTCATTACCAGAGCGATGGCGAGGCATGACAGCATCTCTGTCTGACCAGAGAGTTATTTATCGTTGCTAGTCGGCGCTTGGACCGAGCCAGACGACAGTAGTGGCACGCAGCGAGTCGCCAGGAACAGTTGTTATATATATTGTAGCGCGAGTCGGCAGAGGTAGTAGTCAGTCGACAGTAGTAGCGGGTGGACGGTTGTACTGAGCGGGCGTCGGCGGCGTGCTCTGCTCGTCTCGCGACTCTGGTCACGGTTCGGGACGATGTACAGTATATTGTGTTATAATAACAAGGTAGTGTGAAGCTGCATTGCGCAAATCTGATAACGTATGTTAATTGTACTTATTTTGTTCAACAACAAATGCCCCAATATTACGTTTTTTCTCAAGTAACTTTTTTTTTTTTTTTTTTTTTTTTTTTAAAGAAAAACATTCACTTTTTAAAGACTACTTCCTATGGCATTTCCCTCCAAGGAGTGCAATTAATTACCAGCCAGCACTCATTCATTGCACACAGCTGTGTAAGGGGTATCTACAATTGAGGAGCAGATATAAATGCACTTTTTTGTGTGTGTGTCTTTTTTCATTGGGGTAACGATCTTTGGCTCTTTTTATTCTGAATACAGGGCCAAAGGTCAACGCTGCTGCCCTCATACAATGTATCAGGTTTCATTATGTCTGTTGCACTGTTACTTATCGTTGGGTTTGTTTTGTAGGGACGTTAACATTCTGGCACATTTTTATTATCATCGGACTCTCTGCTATTTGTGCGGGGAGGTTATACCTGGGTCCATTTCCATTTACATTTTAATCTTGATAGACTTTTTGTTTTCTTTTTTTTGTTTCTTGTTGTTTTCCCTTCTTTTTTTGTTGTTTTGTTTTGTTTTGTTTTTCCCGCTCTCACCACCGCCGCCGCATCACGCCATGGCCTCCCCCTTACGTTTTTGGTTTCTTTTTCTGTTCTTCAACTGCTTCAACATCACCGCGCCCCATTTCCACACCACAGCCATCAGCCTCCAAGACGGGCAGGCGCAGTGTGCCATTTCCGGCGCACAAGCACACCCGTACGGTACTCTCCTCGCCCCCACGCCACCAACAACACAGCGACCACGCGGCTTTCAGGCATGGCACGGCACCGGCGAAATGCGCCGCCCCCGCCCCCGCCCCTCCGCGCATCCGTCCGTCTCGCCACGTTCACTGACAGCCGCGTCTGCGGCTACACCACGACAACCACAACACAACAACGCTCCCCTCCCTGGCACCTCATTGTTTTTCTCCTCCTCTTTTGCACAAACCACAACGCCGAGCACAGGCGCAAGCCACCCACACCGCGCCCCTCCCCGTCCCGTCTTTTGGCCGCCGCTCCTCGTTCGCCCCCTCCCATCTCCCGAATGCCATGCCAGCAGCGTTACGCATGCCCCTCCCCTGTCCACACAACACTACCGCCAAACGAACAGCCTTCCGGGCCACATGCAGGGCACGCCCACCTCCAAACACTGCCAATTCACGGACGCAATTCGCTAAACACACACACACACACACACACACACACACACACACACTTTCTCGACACCTTTCTGTAGGGAGGGTGCGTCATCTCGACCGTGACAGAGTGACGGCAACTATCGACGATCCATTTCCCCCCCACTGGTAAAACATGTCCACTAAACACCTACATACATCATTCAAGTACACAGACAATAGCATACACACAATGGGAGGGCACACGAACATGGACGGCACGGCACTGTCATACACTCTTCCTCAGAACCATATCAACAAACGTTACGTACATCCGGGAAAGCGAAAGCAAAAAGCAAAGGCAAAAGCCCAATGCAGCCGTCAAAGGTAACGTTCACCACGGCAGACACTTGCAGCCGCGCCGCCGTTAAACGCATTTCAGTGCGGCTCCAATACGCCTCCGACACGGGACCGTTCCGTTGCTCTACGAATGCGTTCCTCCCTTTTTCCCTTCCTCTCTCTTTTGCCCCCCCTCTGTCCGTTCCTCCTGCACTCTTGCCTCATTCCTCACGTTCTGCCCAGACATTCGACCGATCAAAGTCAACCTTTCGTTACCGTTCTCGGCGCGACGGTGTACAACAGTATGACGGGTGTGCCCAAGACTTCGGTTCAGTTGCGTGACGCCGGTCTATCGCGCCGATCGACAGTTACTCAGGGGGCGACGGATCGGACCACGTCACCGACACACAAAACTATGTCAAACAAACAAATACATACCGGATGGACACAGACAAACACGTGTACAGACATTCGCCAAAAACGACCGCCGCCGCCGCCGCCGTCTAGCGTCGCGCTTACTGTACTGCACTGGACACGCGTGCATCTCGAATGACGACATCGGTGTGCGTGCGTCGTACGCAATCAGTCAGACACGGCTATCAAAAATCAGAGTCGAATGGTACATCGTCGTGCGTGTCGCCGTACACGTACAGTACAATACAACAACAATGCGTCTTAATGGCACGTTCATTTCAACGTCACTCCACACACCTCCACGCTGCAGTTACGTCGCACCATTGTCAACTCGGCGTACAGCAAAGGGAATAGTGGGCGGCAAAACATTTCACATCTCACCCTCGCCATGTGTCATGTGCAAACCAAACCCGCAGACGGCCGTCGTTACGGTGACACAACGCCAACGAGGCGTGCCACCATTCCACGCCACGGCGACCAACCTCGTGGCCGTACCCCGCAACAACGCTTTGACGCGGACCCCCCCACCCACAATCAAAATGCACACATCACAGCCGTCCACAAAACAACAACAACAATTCCGCCCTTCCCGCAAAGGCACGTTGGTGGCCCTGAAAAGGGCCGTTTTGCCGCTCTCGCAACGGAGGAGCCTTCTCCATCCTTCCTTCCATTCCAGAGCCACCTCCTTACTTGGAGCTCGTGTACTTGGTCACCGCCTTCGTGCCCTCGCTCACGGCGTGCTTGGCCAGCTCGCCAGGCAGCAACAGCCGCACAGCGGTCTGGATCTCGCGGGACGTGATGGTCGAGCGCTTGTTGTAGTGCGCCAGGCGAGAAGCCTCGGCCGCAATGCGCTCGAAAATGTCGTTCACGAAGCTGTTCATGATGCTCATCGCCTTCGACGAGATGCCCGTGTCAGGGTGCACCTGCTTCAGCACCTTGTAGATGTAGATGGCATAGCTCTCCTTCCTCTTGCGCTTCTTCTTCTTGTCGCCCTTCGAAATGTTCTTCTGCGCCTTGCCAGCCTTCTTGGCGGCCTTCCCGCTAGTCTTGGGCGGCATCTCGAACGAACGTACGGCAGCAGCAACACCAGTAGCAAGCGCTCCGCTCTAGTCAGCGTCTCCCCACACAGTGGCACCCGCCGCCAGCCGCCGCCGCACCTTTACCAGCTCGCCCTGTTGCGGCCGCCGACCAATGGGGCGCGCGCGCAACCGGCCGCCGCACCCGAGCCCATAAAGCACCCCCACCCCGGCTGCGCCGGCACGCACTCCGCTGCTCGACTCGCTGCCGCTCGCACCGGTCGTTTTCGTTTCCGTTTCGTGTGCACCGTCGCTAGCCCATCGCCATGTCCGGACGCGGAAAGGGAGGCAAAGTCAAGGGCAAGTCAAAGTCCCGCTCAAGCAGGGCTGGGCTCCAGTTCCCGGTCGGCAGAATCCACCGCCTCCTGCGCAAGGGAAACTACGCAGAGCGCGTCGGCGCCGGGGCGCCCGTCTACCTCGCCGCCGTCATGGAGTACCTCGCGGCTGAGGTGCTCGAGCTGGCCGGAAACGCGGCCCGCGACAACAAGAAGACGCGCATCATCCCGCGCCACCTGCAGCTTGCCATCCGCAACGACGAGGAGCTCAACAAGCTCCTGTCGGGCGTCACCATCGCACAGGGTGGTGTCCTGCCCAACATCCAGGCCGTCCTGCTGCCAAAGAAGACCGAGAAGAAGGCCTAAAGGAGGCCAGGCAATCGCAGCGCCGCGTGCTCCCCTGCACGCAACGCGCTTTGCCGGCTCGGCTCGGCCCACAACAATCGGCCCTTTTCAGGGCCACCACACAAACCTACGTCCAAAGCAAAATTTCAGTCGTCCTCGCCGCACCTTGTTTTGTTTTGTTTTAACTTTGCACTTTCACAGCACAGCCGCCGCCTGGCGGCGCGCGTCCGCCATCTTGTCGTCCACACAGCCCGTGTGGCCCAACACACACATTTTTTGCACGGTCGCAGTCGCCTTCCAAACGACAACGGCAGCAATAATGACCATTGTTAAAGGGAGGCGTGTCGACACACCGCCCTCCACTCCCGCGCGCAACGGCCGTCGACACGAACGAAACAAACAGCTGATCCGGCCGCCTATGCCCTACACGCCTTGCCTCGGAAACCCCAACGCCGCCGCAAACACACAGAGCCAAACCACGCAAGCAAGCAAATAATCACCGCCTCTCGCACAACAACACACAGCCCGCCATCTCCATCGCGATCGATACAAAGACACACAATAACAAACACAAACGAAGCAGCTCCACTCTCTCTCACACACACACACAGCCAGCCACATGACACGTTTCCTTTCCTTCTCCCCTCCCAGTCACATCACGTCGCTCAAACGGAAAGAAACAAACAAACAAACAACACACGCAGCAACAACACAGACTCTTTCGCACTTTTCAACTTCCGAACAGTGTGGTGGCCCTGAAAAGGGCCGTTTTCTAGTCTCTCCCACCCACGAGCACGGCCGCGGGAAGGCCAGCGCCCGCTGCGACGCAGCCTAACCGCCGAAACCGTACAGGGTGCGCCCCTGCCTCTTCAGGGCGTACACCACGTCCATGGCCGTCACAGTCTTGCGCTTGGCGTGCTCAGTGTACGTCACCGCGTCGCGGATCACGTTCTCCAGGAACACCTTCAGCACCCCGCGGGTCTCCTCGTAGATCAGACCAGAGATGCGCTTCACGCCGCCCCTGCGAGCCAGGCGGCGGATGGCGGGCTTCGTGATGCCCTGGATGTTGTCGCGCAACACCTTGCGGTGCCGCTTGGCGCCACCCTTGCCGAGCCCCTTTCCTCCCTTGCCGCGGCCTGTCATCCTTCCTTCCTCGGGCAAAGCAAAACGTGCACAAACAGCAGCTGCAGCGGCTGGCGAGTCGGCTACGGTCTGCGCCCAGCGCGCCCGCCGCCCCCCTATATAGACTCTGGCCCGCCCTCCCCCCACCACGCGCAACCGAGGGCATATAAGCGCAGCACGGAGGCGCGCGGGCCCGTTGTCAAGGCAGCACCGGACGCCGCGCCGCACCTAACCTCCACGCACGCCGCTCCGCTACCGCTACCGCTACCGCCATGGCCCGCACAAAGCAAACGGCCCGCAAGTCCACCGGCGGAAAGGCGCCGCGCAAACAGCTCGCCACCAAGGCGGCGAGGAAGAGCGCGCCCGCCACCGGAGGCGTCAAGAAGCCCCACCGCTACAGGCCGGGCACCGTCGCCCTGCGAGAAATCAGGCGCTACCAGAAGAGCACAGAGCTGCTCATCCGCAAGCTGCCATTCCAGCGCCTAGTGCGCGAGATCGCCCAGGACTTCAAGACCGACCTGCGCTTCCAGAGCTCCGCAGTCATGGCCCTGCAGGAGGCCAGCGAGGCCTACCTCGTCGGCCTCTTCGAAGACACCAACCTGTGCGCAATCCACGCCAAGCGCGTCACCATCATGCCCAAGGACATCCAGCTCGCGCGCCGCATCCGCGGCGAGCGCGCCTAAACCGCGCCGCGGCACCGCACCGCACAAACAAAAACGGCCCTTTTCAGGGCCACTAACATCTCTCCGTCGCGAGCAAACTTTGTCGGTCGCCTGCCTCTCGCCCCACAACCACACAAAAAAAAACAAAAAAAAAACCACCACTTCCCGTCCGTCCGCCACACCCGCTCACTCTGCCTGCCTGCCTGCTAGCAGCGCGCAACAATCGCACATCATCCCTCCCCGGCCGCTCAAAGCGCACAATACCCAACGGCCGACGTCACACCGCACGGGTGGCTGGCCGGCCGCCGCTTTCGTTTCGAAAACAAAACCCGCACCAACGGCCAGGCAGGCGCGCTCTACACGCCACCGAAATCCCCGCCGACTCCTTCCACATCTCAACGTGCCCCCCCCCCCCCCGTTGCAAAACATAACACACACAAAGAAACAAACAAAGACCGGACACGACGAGACAAGACATCCGAGAAGAACTGAACGCAGGCAAGCCCAACCAACGTATTCAAAAACAACGTGACAGAAAAACCAACCGTCGGCCGCCGCCAAAAGCACGGCGACACTCCTCAACAACAACAACAACAACACCACCACCACCGCTACCGCCGCCCACACCCGCCACCGACCCCCGCAATCCAACCACCACGGCACGCAAACAGCATCCCCACGGGCATACAGACAGACACCCACACCAAACGCAACACGACAATCAAAACCTTCCCCGACGTGCTTTGATGGCCCTGAGAAGGGCCGTTTTGGGCCGCGCGTCTCTTGCGCGCCACTAGACGACGACGGGGGGTGGGGACGACGGAGCCAAGCGCCAAACCCTTCCTTTCCCATCTCTTTCTCCTCTACTCTACTTCTTCTTCTTGGGCGAAGCCTTCGCCTTAGACGGCGTCGTCGCCTTCTTCGGGCGCGGCGCCTTCGGCTTCTTCGTCGGAACCTTGGCGGCCTTCTTCGCCTTCGACGGCGACTTGGCCTTGGCCGGCTTGGCCGCAGCCGCCTTCTTCGCACCCGCGGGAGCGGCCGACGCCGCAGACGCCTTCTTGGCGGCGCCCGCCTTCCGACCGGTCGCCGCCTTCACGCCACCAGCCTTCTTTGCGCCGGCCGCACGGCCGCCCTTCTTCTCCTTGCTGGCCGGAGCGGCGCGCTTCTTCTTGGCACCGCCAGCACGAGCCTTGCCGCCCTCGGCCGCCCCCCCGCCGCCGGCGCCGGCAAGCTTGAACGAGCCGGACGCGCCCTTCCCCTTCGTCTGCACCAGCTCGCCCGCCACGACGGCCGACTTGAGGTACTTCTTGATAAACGGCGCCAGCTTCTCCGCGTCCAGCTTGTAGTGCGCGGCAATGTACTTCTTGATCGCCTGCAGCGACGACCCGCCGCGCTCCTTCAGACTCTTGATGGCGGCCGTCACCATCTCAGAGGTGCGCGGGTGCGCAGGCTTGGCGCGCGGCTTCTTCGCAGACTTGGCCTTCTTCGTAGTGCCGGTGGCGGCGGGTGCCGCAGCAGTCTCGTTCGTAGCCGCCTGATCTGCCATTTCGACGACGCGCGTAACACACAGCGAGAGCGAGAGCGAGCGGGACGGCAGGCACGCAGGCACAGCACAGCAGAGCAGAGAATGAGATGCTCAGGTTGTTATAGTGTACCGAAGTTCCACTGGGCTGTGCCCGTCTGACTTCAAGTTATGCGCTTGGGGATTTATGAAAGTGAGGTATTGTGCTATGTGGGTGTTTTTATGTAAATGTTTGTTCTGTGTGTGGGTAAGTGTTCTCTAAATGTCTCTAAATTGACGGGTGAGTGTTAGTTTTGGGCGCTTATGTTGAAAATCGGGGTGTTCGCGACCTAAATTTTGTATGAGGTTGTGGGGCGATGTTTGTGCTTTCTCATATAGTTTGGTGGACTTCTCCTTTATGAGGGAGTATATGGTTGGGTGGCCTAAAAATTCTCTAATTTGTGTGTTTCGGACGTATCTGTCAGCGCCTGTGATGACTCGGAAGGTTTTGTTCTGGAGTCGCTGTAATCGTGCCAGCGTGGTGTCTGACGCCATCGACCATACTTCCGATCCATACAAGATGGCCGGTAGCATGAGCTGGCGCCAGAGAAGCATTTTGCAGCTTAGGGTGAGGCCGTCACCCTTTAGGAGGGGGTATAGCTGCGACAGGAGGGCGCAGCCTTTGTTGGCAGTTTTGTGGACGTGTTGTTGCCACGTAAGACGCCTGTCTATTTCGAGCCCTAAGTATGTAATACGGTTACGCCAGGCTAGGTCCCGACCACCAATGGTGAGTGTTGTTGGTCTGGGAGTTTCAGCCTGGTCGTAAAGTATATTGCTTGGGATTTCTCGGGGTTAACCTTGATTTTCCAAATGTTGCACCACTGAGTGATGACGTCGAGGTGTTCTTGTAGCTTGCGTCGTATGAATGCAAGGTTACGACAGCTCCTGAAGATTGCTGTATCGTCGGCGTAGAGAGCAATCCCTCCGCCGACCTGCTTGGGTATGTCGTTAGTGTAGACTGAGTATAGAACGGGACCCAAGACCGAACCCTGCGGTACTCCGGCCGCAATCGGTCGTGTCTGGCTCGATCTCGATCCACTTCTTACGAAGAATTGACGCTCCGCAAGAAATGAATCAATGATCTGTATTAGATGTCCTGGGCACCCTATTTGGTCTAGTTTATATATTAGGCCATCGTGCCAGACGCGGTCAAATGCCTTCTCTATATCCAGGAACACTGCTCCTGTAGATTCTCTCTTTGCCCTGGCCAGGCAAATGTGCTCTACCAAGCGCAGGCATTGTTGGGTTGTGGAGTGTTCAGAGCGGAATCCAAACTGCTCGGGCATCAGGATGTTGTGTGCAGTAAGGAAGTGTTGAAGGGGTGAGAGGATGAGCAGCTCGAGTATTTTACTCATGCCATTTAGTAGGGAGATAGGTCTATAGCTTTCTGGAAGGAGCAGGTTTTT
>NW_026048287.1:175000-198467 GCF_023864345.2 Schistocerca serialis cubense | reverse complement strand
ATGTTCTCGTGTCGTGGGCCTCGGCGCACTTCCTGCACCTTACTGGCATGGTGCAGTAGGCGGCGATGTGGTTAAGGCCCTGGCACCTGAAGCACTGCACCGTCTTGTTCTTACGGCGCAGCGGTTCGGTGGTGACAGGCACTGCCAGAACCATCTTTATCTCCCTTTTGTTCTGGGGGATGTCCGGGAGTGTGGCCTGGTAAAGTGGCCACTTACTGTTTATGTTGCCCATCTGTTGGACCCCCTTGACGACGTACCCCTGGGCAGTCAAATCTGTTTTGATCGCCTGGGGGGACACTCGTCTTGGGAGGTCTCGTATCACGATGTTTCTGTTCCTTGTTTTTGTTGTGGGGAACGTGTAGTGTGGTATGTTTTTATTTGTGAAAAGTGTTTTGACTGTTGTGTAGTGTTCTAGTGTGTGCAGTGTGATTTTTATTTTGTCTCCACCAGCAGGTTTTGCCTGGAAACTGCCTCCCCCGATTTCTGCCTTCAACAGCTCGAAGAGCTCCTCATAGCTGTGAGGAAACTCAGCAACAATCGGGGGGAGGTGGTGGGCGACTTGGTTCTGTGTTTGCGTTGTGGTGGTTTCTGTTGTCTCCGGCTCATCAGCAACCGCCTGAAATCTGTTCGGGGTGGGTTCCAATCCCCGGGCCGGCGGAAGCTTCGGCTGACGAAACGTTTTCTTCGCCAGCACGAAACCATCCGCATCCTGCCCGGTTACGTGGTTCCCTTCCAGTACCAGTGTTTCCTGGTCCCCTCCCAGTGCGACGACAGGTGCTGTCGGGGGCGCTGGCTCCTCAGAGGGTGTGGAAGCGGTTGGGGTGGGGGTGGTGGATACTTTCTTCCCCTTGGAGTGCTTCTCCTTCTTGTCCTTCCTTGCACGCCGCTGGTTGGATGTGGTGGACTTGAGTGGGGGGGATTTAAGGTATTTGGAGCGGGTGGAAGACTGAGACGAGGGGGTGGGTTTGGGGAGGATTTTTGTCGGCAGACGGGGCATCTGCTTGCCACTCTTCATGGACGTGAGAAATTCGGGAAGTGTGCCGGTGGCGTGGGCAAGCAGGAGCGGAGATAGGACGAGGTTAGGAGGGGCAGGATTGCAAGTACTGACAATATATTTTGTTGTCGGCGTACTGTGTGTGACTGCGTTTTTTGGTGTGTTTGCCATGTCCGGGGCGGAAAGTGGGGCTGCTGCCAGGGGGGTGCCAGTTACAGCCTTCGTTGGCACCGTTAGGTATTCCGGCTGCATTGCTGGCCCTACTGTATTTGTGGACGCGGAGGTCTGATCGGCGGCGGCGGAAACCTTCTCTGCGGTTCCGCGGCCGGCTCCCAGGTCCTGGCCCACATTTTCCCTAACCTTGGGGGGGGCAGAGCCTAGCTCTGCGGCAGCCGAAGTTCTCGAGACGGCCGACGACGCGGCCCGCGGCAACAACAAGACGCGCTTTTTGTCGACAGCGGTTGACCGCTTCGACCCCAAAGCACCACTGGAGCTAGACATCCCGCAGTTGGAAAAGGAAACACGACAATTCTGCTGCCGGGCGTCTCCAAAAAATATCCTGCCCGCCGTAATTCCTTACTGCAGACCTTGACTGGGTCCCGCCGATGCTTTGATAAAAGCAAAGCCGTAGATTGCCCTGGTGTGTCACCCGTACAAGCGGGGGCCTATGACTGACAGTGCGCGAGTCAGAGGAGCAAGCTCAACCCTTGACTGCCACTCAGCGAGTGCCGGCGCAGCCTGCTGCTGCTGCTCCTTTTCTGACTTCCTCACTGTGAGGAGGTTCAGGTGGAAGTTTGTGGCCTGTTGGCCTTTACTCCCCTGGGATGATTGATGAGTCTTCTTTCTTGACTTGTAGGTTGTTCTGTACTGGCAAGGAGTGCCGATAACCTATTTTCTGTATTTGTCGGTGTGACGACTTTTCTTCTTCTTCTTCTTACTTGAGGGCTCTCCCTCGGTTGGGATAGTGGATACAGTGTATCCAGCTTTCTCATACTCTCCGTGGACGAGAGCGAAGATGACGTAGCGCATTTGCCACTCTGTGAAAATTGGGAAGGAATTGATCAGATCGTAATCCTCCTTGGAAAGACCAACAAGGCCTTCTGGATATTCGATTGGTTGGTGTGGAGGTGAAGGTTTAGAAAGGTTAGGAGGAACGAAGGGATAAGGGTTGTCGTGGTGGGGATATGTACCATCGCGAAGCGATGCAGCTATCTTCTGCGTCACAGCGCTTGCGCTGTACATGTCGGGAAGCGGGAGGAATGGGACTTCTTCCCACCCTTCTTCTTGCGCTTCTGCTTCTGCGTCCGTCTTGGGCAGTGTTGCCTCCCCTTCGGCAGGCACGTCGGTCTGCGTGGCCACCGTCGCAAACTTCTTCTCTCGAGGAGGAGTCGTCTGGCTGGCGGTGTCGACCGATGTGGCGGAAGCTGCCTTGGCTGAGCGAAGCTCCTGCGTCAGCTCAGCAATCTGACGCCGAGCCTCGCCCAGTTCCGCCAGCATGGCCGCCCTCTCTTCCGCCATGGCGGATTTGAAGGCGGACATGGCTTCTTCTACGGCGTCGCTGAGGCGCCTGGTGATGGCGTCTTCTGAGCGAGTGACCACCTCTTCGCGTGTGGTGGTCACTTGCTTCTGCGTCTTCTCTGGTCCGCGCCAATTTCTCCTGTACGCGCAGGAACGGGCGTTAGCCGCGTGTGCGCCACCGCAGTTGGCGCATGTGCAGGGGGCGTCCTTCGGCTTCTTGCAGTCGCGTGTGTCGTGTGCTTGCGCACACTTCAAACACGCGACTGCTCCGCTGCAGTGCTTGGCGACGTGGCCAAGCTTTTGGCAGCGAAAGCACTGCGGTGTAGACTTCTTCTTCTTCTTCCCGGCAGGTCCTGCTAACGTGAGCAGCAACTCAGCCAAGGCAGCAGCTTTGCGTCCACTTCCGCGTCCCGACATCACGATAACCAACAGCGACAACGAACTAACGTGTACTCTCCGCGGCGTGAGCGGGAATGCCGGCCATGACGGCGGCGAGGTAGACGGGCGCCCCGGCGCCGACGCGCTCTGCGTAGTTTCCCTTGCGCAGGAGGCGGTGGATTCTGCCGACCGGGAACTGGAGCCCGGCCCTGCTTGAGCGGGACTTTGACTTGCCCTTGACTTTGCCTCCCTTTCCGCGTCCGGACATGGCGATGGGCTAGCGACGGTGCACACGAAACGGAAACGAAAACGACCGGTGCGAGCGGCAGCGAGTCGAGCAGCGGAGTGCGTGCCGGCGCAGCCGGGGTGGGGGTGCTTTATGGGCTCGGGTGCGGCGGCCGGTTGCGCGCGCGCCCCATTGGTCGGCGGCCGCAACAGGGCGAGCTGGTAAAGGTGCGGCGGCGGCTGGCGGCGGGTGCCACTGTGTGGGGAGACGCTGACTAGAGCGGAGCGCTTGCTACTGGTGTTGCTGCTGCCGTACGTTGGTTCGAGATGCCGCCCAAGACTAGCGGGAAGGCCGCCAAGAAGGCTGGCAAGGCGCAGAAGAACATTTCGAAGGGCGACAAGAAGAAGAAGCGCAAGAGGAAGGAGAGCTATGCCATCTACATCTACAAGGTGCTGAAGCAGGTGCACCCTGACACGGGCATCTCGTCGAAGGCGATGAGCATCATGAACAGCTTCGTGAACGACATTTTCGAGCGCATTGCGGCCGAGGCTTCTCGCCTGGCGCACTACAACAAGCGCTCGACCATCACGTCCCGCGAGATCCAGACCGCTGTGCGGCTGTTGCTGCCTGGCGAGCTGGCCAAGCACGCCGTGAGCGAGGGCACGAAGGCGGTGACCAAGTACACGAGCTCCAAGTAAGGGGGTGGCTCTGGAATGGAAGGAAGGAAGGATGGAGAAGGCTCGTCCGTTGCGAGAGCGGCAAAACGGCCCTTTTCAGGGCCACCAACTTGCCTTTTGCGGGAAGGGCGGAATTGTTGTTGTTGTTGTTTGTGTGGACGGCTGTGATGTATGTGTGCATTTTGATTGTGGGTGGGGGGGCGCGTCAAAGCGTGTTGCGCGGGGTACGGCCACGAGGTTGGTCGCCGTGGCGTGGAATGGTGGCACGCCTCGTTGGCGTGGTTTTTGACCCATTGGTGTTGTTGGTGTGTGTGTGTGTGTTACCCGTCTGCGAGGGGGGACAGTGCGATCGGCGACTTTTGTGTCACCGTAACGACGGCCGTTTGCGGGTTTGTTTTGTTTGCACATCATACATGGCGAGGGTGAAATGTGAAATGTTTTTGTTTGGTTTTTTTTTTTTTTTTTTTGCCGCCCACTATTCCCTTTGCTGTACGCCGAGTTTGACAATGGTGCGACGTAACTGCAGCGTGGAGGTGTGTGAGTGACGTTGAAATGAACGTGCCATTAAGACGCATTGTTGTTGTATTGTACTGTACGTGTACGGCGACACGCACGATGATGTACCATTCGACTCTGATGTTTGATAGCCGTGTCTGACTGATTGCGTACGACGCACGCACACCGATGTCGTCATTCAAGATGCACGCGTGTCCAGTGCAGTATACAGTAAGCGCGACGACGGCGGCGGCGGTCGTTTGTTTGGCGAATGTCTGTACACGTGTTTGTCTGTGTCCATCCGGTATGTATTTGTTTGTTTTGAAAGTGTTTTGTGTGTCGGTGACGTGGTCCGATCCGTCGCCCCCTGAGTAACTGTCGATCGGCGCGATAGACCGGCGTCACGCAACTGAACCGAAGTCGTGGGCACACCCGTCATACTGTTGTACACCGTCGCGCTGAGAACGGTAACGAAAGGTTGACTTTGATCGGTCGAATGTCCGGGCAGAACGTGAGGAATGAGGCAAGAGTGCAAGGAGGGGGGGAAGGGAAAAAGGGGAGAAACGCATTCGTAGAGCAACGGAACGTTCCCGTGTCGGAGGCGTATTGGAGCCGCACTGAAATGCGTTTAACGGCGGCGCGGCTGCAAGTGTCTGCCGTGGTGAACGTTACCTTTGACGGCTGCATTGGGCTTTGCCTTTGCTTTTGCTTTCGCTTTCGCGTTCGCTTTCGCTTTCCCGGATGTACGTAACGTTTGTTGATATGGTTCTGAGGAAGAGTGTATGACAGTGCCGTGCCGTCCATGTTCGTGTGCCCTCCCATTGTGTGTATGCTATTGTCTGTGTACTTGAATGATGTATGTAGGTGTTAGTGGACATGTTTTACCAGTGGGGGGAAATGGATCGTCGATAGTTGCCGTCACTCTGTCACGGTCGAGATGACGCACCCTCCGTACAGAAAGGTGTCGAGAAAGTGAGTGTGTGTGTGTGTGTGTGTGTGTGTGTGTGTGTGTGTGTGTGTGTGTGTGCGTGCGTGCGTGCGTGCGTGCGTGCGTCCGTGAATTGGCAGTGTTTGGAGGTGGGCGTGCCCTGCATGTGGCCCGGAAGGCTGTTCGTTAGGCGGTAGTGTTGTGTGGACAGGGGAGGGGCATGCGTAACGCTGCTGGCATGGCATTTCGGGAGATGGGAGGGGGCAAACGAGGAAACGAGGAGCGGCGGCCAAAGACGGGACGGGGAGGGGCGCGGTGTGGGTGGCTTGCGCCTGTGCTCGGCGTTGTGGTTTGTGCAAAAGAGGAGGAGAAAAACAATGTGAGTTGCCAGGGAGGGGAGCGGTGTTGTGTTGTGGTTGTCGTGGTGTAGCCGCAGACGCGGCTGTCAGTGAACGTGGCGAGACGGACGGATGCGCGGAGGGGCGGGGGCGGCGCATTTCGCCGGTGCCGTGCCGTGCCATGCCTGAAAGCCGCGTGGTCGCTGTGTTGTTGGTGGCGTGGGGGCGAGGAGAGTACCGTACGGGTGTGCTTGTGCGCCGGAAATGGCACACTGCGCCCGCCCGTCTTGGAGGCTGATGGCTGTGGTGTGGAAATGGGGCGCGGTGATGTTGAAGCAGTTGAAGAACAGAAAAGAAACCAAGAAAACGGAAGGCGTGATGCGGCGGTGGTGGTGAGAGCGGGAAAAACAAAACAAAAAAAAAAAAAACAACAAAAAAAAAAAAAAAAAAAAAAAGAAGGAAAAACAAAAAGTCTATCAATATTAAAATGTAAATGGAAATGGAAATGGACCCAGGTATAACCTCCCTGCACAAATAGCAGAGAGTCCGATGATAATAAAAATGTGCCAGAATGTTAATGTCCCTACAAAACAAACCCAACGATAATATTAATGAAAGAGTGAACCGTATGTAACATTGCAACAGACATAATGAAACCTGATAAATTGTATAAGGGCAGCAGCGTTGACCTTTGGCCCTGTATTCAGAATAAAAAGAGCCAAAGATCGTTACCCCAATGAAAAAGACACTGAAACACGTATGTAACATAGTAGCGATGGCGAGACATTGTAGCATCTGTGACCAGAGAGTTTGCGCTGGACTGCGCGAGTGTTGCGAGCGGTTCTCAGTCAGTCAGTCAGTCAGTAGTCGTTGCGAGTCCGTAGCTCTGTGTAGTTGAGGGCTGTACTCTGTCAGTAGTCGTCGCGTGCAGTACGCTAATAGTCGTCATGCAGAGCGGTCGGTCAGTAGTAGCAGCCGAGTGCGGTTGTGTGATGTAGGCGGTCGGCAACACTGGTCAAGATGGTGAATAAGGTATACTGTTAATTAATATAATCATTAGATAATGAAAAATTGTATTTATTGTAATTATTCTCCAACAAGTTCCCCAGTAATAATTTTTATTTCAAAAGCATTTTTCAAACATTTAATTGTTTATTGAACTAAAGAGTTCGTTGCACTTCACATTTCATTCCACTTCTTTGAAGAAAAATGTCACTAAAATCACAAAAAAAGAGAATATTATTATTTGCAATGCAGTTCCTCCAAGCGCTGCGCAACAACCAGAGCAGAAATGTGACATCCATTTATTCGGAGGTAAGACATTAATTCTGATTGTTTTGCACAGGGCCAAAGACCGATATTTCGGTTTAATTGAAGTTTCTTGTCACTGAACGGACGTTTTTAAATGTTGTGTGAAGACTTTATATTTGAGTCAGATTGCGAATTTCACATTTTTGTTGCCATTTTCAATACCTCTCATTGTGGGCGAGGTTACAATTAGCGCACTGTCCATTAGCATCCGTAAATAACATTGTCCATTATTTTAAATGTTGCTGGGAGGTTACAACACACACACAAAAAAAAAAAAAAAAAAACAAAAAAAAAAACAAAAAATTGCATTTATATCCGCTCCTCAATTGTAGATACCCCTTACACAGCTGTGTGCAATGAATGAGTGCTGGCTGGTAATTAATTGCACTCCTTGGAGGGAAATGCCATAGGAAGTAGTCTTTAAAAAGTGAATGTTTTTCGTTAAGAGACAAAAGTTACTTTAGAAAAAAAGTAATAGTGGGGCTTTTGTTGTTGAACAAAATAAGTACAATGAACATACGTTATCAGATTTGCGCAATGCAGCGTCACACCACCTTTTGATTATAACACAATAGACTATACATCGTCCCGAACCGTGACCAGAGTCGCGAGACGAGCAGAGCACGCCGCCGACGCCCGCTCAGTACAACCGTCCACCCGCTACTACTGTCGACCGACTACTACCTCTCCCGACTCGCGCTACAATATATATATATAACAACTGTTCCTGGCGACCCGGTGCGTGCCACTACTGTCGTCTGGCGCGGTCCAAGCGCCGACTAGCAGCGATAAAGAACTCTCTGGTCAGACAGAGATGCTGTCATGCCTCGCCATCGCTCTGGTAATGAATACATACGTGTTGCAGCGTGCGTACCACCGGAACACGCAGTGGCGGAGCCAAAGACTGTGTTGTCGAGGTCGAGTGCGAGCGGGAAGAGAGGCAGCGTCGGCACGGAGATGCAAGCGAGCGCGAGACGCACGGGGGCTGCGGCGTGGCGCGTTTGCGGTCGGCGCCTTTGGTGGCAACGGCCGGGACAAGCAGCGGTGTATGGTGTGGTGCGGGGCGGACAGGGGCGGAGGCGGCGCGACGACGGCATGGGGGCGAAAACGGGACGGGGGACGGCGGATGTTGAGAGGCGTCACGCGCGGACAGGACACAGACACAGAGACACACAGATTGGAAAGGGAGGGTGCGCGGTAGTAGTTGGGAATGTGCGTACCGTGCGGGATGGGAGTGGGCGAGGAACACGGTCGTGGCCCCTGTTTTGGGTGCGTGTGATGACGTCGGTGTGTTGTGGGAAGGGAAGGTGCTGTGGCGGCGGCGCGTAATGGGCGTAGGCCGAAAAGAGAAAGGAACGTGGGCAGTGTGTTGGCAAGCGTCGGTTCGACTGCGACGTTGATGGGCAGGGCAGGGCAGGGCAGGGCAGGGCAGGGCAGGGCAAGGTTAATGGTGGTAGGAGTAGGCGTGTGGGCGCAAAAAATCTGCCGCTGCAGGCGGTGCCGTAACCGCCATGGCGGGAAGGAGAGAGGGCCAAAGAAAGAAAGAAGAAAACAAAAAAAAAAAAAAAAAAAGGAGGGGGGGGCGAAAGTGGAGAGGCGGTGGTGTGAGAAGGGCGGGGGCGGAAGGAAGGCAGGAAGGACAAGAGGCGAGGCGACGGCTTGCTTTGTGTATCGGTCGGTCTCTGGCTATGCTTCGTTTTCTGCAGCAGGGTCGGTGCGCGGCGTGGCTCGCGGCAGTGGGAACGCCTGGTGGCTGGACGGCCAGCAATGCGGTTGGATGGGCGGCCACAGCACCGCACCTGTGCCCGAGGAGGAGACGCTGGCGGCGGGCCCTGAGGTGAGGCCGGCTCGGCTGGGGCTGTGGATGTGTAGGTGTGCGCCGCTGCTGCAACAACGAGTAAAACGCGAGAAGAAGGGATGGCGGTAGAGAGAGAGAGAAAAAAAAAAAAGGTCGTGTTGTGTTGATGCGCAGGCAGACGCGTACAGAGGGACGAGCCCGGTCTGCAGCAGGGTGTGGCCGTGCCGAGTGCAGAGCAGCGGCGGCTCGGTTCGGTTCGGCCCGGCCCGGCGGGCCGCGCTGTTGTCGCGGACGTGAGCGCCCCCTGGCGGGTGGCCGGAGGCGGCGCGGCGTGTTGGACGTGTGGCTGGTGGCAGTGCACAATTTGCGAGTGGCTGGCGGTGTGGTGTGGCGGTTGGCGCGTCGGGCGGCGGAGAGGTATGTGTTGCGGGCGCCCTTTGCTGCGCTGCGTCGTTGCGTGTGCCGTACAGGGCGGGCGCTTGTCGACTGTGTGGCGAATTGGCGTGAAACGGCTGCCGAGAGGTGTGTGGTAGCGAGCCGGTCGGTGGTGTCAGTGCGAAGGGGAATGTGCGTGCGTGTTTGGCGGTTTCGGTGTGCTTTTTGCGGCGTGAGAGTGGGAATTAGTGGGGCCGGCTGTTGTGTTGGTTCCTTGTGTCTTGTGTCGCGTAGCTTGATGGCAACGTGGAAGGACGCCGGTTTCGTTTTCGTTTCGAGCCTTGCGTGGCGTGTGGTTGTCGACGTTGACTGGTTGGCGTGTGCCGATGCACGTGCATGTGTGGGTCGCGAGTGCGTTTTTGGCTGGCTGTGTGTGTGTGTGTGTGTGTGTGTTTTGGGGGGGAAGGGGGAGGCGGTGGTGAAAGTGCAGTCGTCGGGTGGGGCTGGGGCTGTGCGTCGTGGCGGAAAGGTGGTAGGTTGCGGGAAGCGAGCCCGTCGTTGACGGTGTCGCGTGAGTTGTGAATCGAGTGGGGCGCGGGGCGCGGGACAGGAGCAGCGTGCCGCTGCGTCGTGGTCGTCAGCAGAGGCTGTGCGTGTGCTTGTCCTTTTTGTGGGCGGTTCGTGCGAGGCGTTTTTGTTTTGTGTTGCCCTAGTTGTTAGTTTATTTTGTTTGTGTTTGTTATTTTGAGACGACGACTGGTTGGTGGCGTGCGCGCGAAGTGGCGGTGTGCGCTTCCCGTGTCGTTTGTGTTGTTTTGTTTTTTTGTTTTTGTGTGTTTTTTTTTTGCACTGGGCCCCGGTGGGTGGGTGCGTGTGTGTCGATTGCCGGCTGGCGAAAGGTGCGCCATCGGCGGGGTGGGTCGCCGGCACAAGTAGAGGCGGCGGCGTTGTTGCTGTTGTTGTTGTGTGGTGTTTGTTTTGTTCGGCTGTGTCGGCGAGCTGTGTTGCGGTGCGTGTGAATGGTGGTGCAAAAGTGCTGGCGTTGGGGCTGCGACTGCGACGGCGGCGAGCCGCGGGCGCGCCATTGATAGTGATGTTGTGAACAGCGGCTGTGTACGGTAGTGGTGTTGTTGTAGCACGACGTGCATCCGGGCCGGCGCGGAAAGCGCAGTTGCGGGCGGTTGCCCTTCGGTGCCAGCCATGTCGCGTGAGCGGCGGGTTGCTCTGGTGTCGACACGTGGTGCTCTGGGTTGTTGTGTGGTGCCCTTTGGCCGGTGGGGGTGGTTCGCGTGTGTCTGGTTCGCGCTCGGTGTCTGGTCGTGGTCGTGCTGCTCCCCCGTCTGTCGGCGGTTTCCGACGTCGTCTGTACGTTTTTGTTCGTTTGCGGCGTGCCTGCCGACGTCGTCCCGTCGCGACCTTTCAACCGAAAGTGTGGCGCCCGAAGGTGAACGAACGTAACCCTGACCTCGGCGCTTTACGCTGAGCCGAGCGAACCGAACCGAACCGAACCTAACCTGTGGTGTGGCGAGGTGAGCTCAGCCTGTGAGCCCCTAACGTCTACGTAAGGTAAGCTGTCCGGCTCACGCCTCACGTTTGAACGCTTTTTTAACCTACGTTTGACGCTTCTTAACCTAGCACTGACCCCTTAACCTAACCTAACGTGTAACCTAACCTAACCTAACCTAACCTCTGACGCCTGACGTGTTTGAATGCTTAACCTAAGTTTGACGCTTAACCTAACCCAAGTCCCCTTAACCTAACCCACGTCCACCTAACCTAACCTAACGTAGACGTGTAAACGTAATGTGTAACGCGTAACGTGTAAGGTCGGCTGTCGTGTGTGCTTGACGGCAGATTGGGTTGGTCTGTAGATTCGGATTGCGGTTTGCCTCGGTCGAGGGGTTGTGGGTCGGAAGCGGCGAGGGGCGGCGGCGCCTGTTGCGCAGGCGGCGTCCGTTTGCGGCGGGCAATTGTTGAGAAACGGCTGTGAATGTTGGCGGGCGAGAGGAGGAGGACGGCGCGCGATGTGGCCCGACGGCTGCGGGCCGATCGGGAAACGGCGGGAGGGCGACGGAAGGCGATGGGGCGGCGGAGGCGCGTTTGCACGGCCGTCATCGCCGCACGCCTCGGCTTGTGTGGCTGTGGCGCCGGCCGCGCTGGCCGGGCTGCCGCGGCGACGGTGTGGGAGTTTTGCCGAAGGTTTGGCCATTGTGGCGGGTCGTCGGCTGGGGCTGTGGGGGCGGCATTTGGGCGGGGGCGGCGATTCTCGGCGGGCCGACCCAGGCTGTAGCGCGCGGTAGCTGCAGTTTGGCCGTGGTTTGCGGCGCTGCCGTGGCGACTGGTTGGCGACTGTGGTGTGGCTGTGTGTAGCCCCATCCTCGGTGGTTTGAAAGGCGCGGGCGGTTGTGGCGCAGGTTTGGGGCTGCTCCGCACAGGCTGTCGGACGTTGGGCGGTAGCAAGCGCGGGAGGCGCGGCGCGGCGGCGCGCAGAGTGGCGGCCGCTCTCTCGGCCGTCCGCGCCCGCCCGCGACACTGGCTGGGCCTTGTGATTCTCTGCTCTGCTGCTGTGCTGTGCTTGCGTGCCTGCCGTCCCGCTCGCTCTCGCTGTGTGTTACGCGCGTCGTCGAAATGGCAGATCAGGCGGCTACGAACGAGACTGCTGCGGCACCCGCCGCCACCGGCACTACGAAGAAGGCCAAGTCTGCGTCGTCTGCGAAGAAGCCGCGCGCCAAGCCTGCGCACCCGCGCACCTCTGAGATGGTGACGGCCGCCATCAAGAGTCTGAAGGAGCGCGGCGGGTCGTCGCTGCAGGCGATCAAGAAGTACATAGCCGCGCACTACAAGCTGGACGCGGAGAAGCTGGCGCCGTTTATCAAGAAGTACCTCAAGTCGGCCGTCGTGGCGGGCGAGCTGGTGCAGACGAAGGGGAAGGGCGCGTCCGGCTCGTTCAAGCTTGCCGGCGCCGGCGGCGGGGGGGCGGCCGAGGGCGGCAAGGCTCGTGCTGGCGGTGCCAAGAAGAAGCGCGCCGCTCCGGCCAGCAAGGAGAAGAAGGGCGCCCGTGCGGCCGGCGCAAAGAAGGCTGGTGGCGTGAAGGCGGCGACCGGTCGGAAGGCGGGCGCCGCCAAGAAGGCGTCTGCGGCGTCGGCCGCTCCCGCGGGTGCGAAGAAGGCGGCTGCGGCCAAGCCGGCCAAGGCCAAGTCGCCGTCGAAGGCGAAGAAGGCCGCCAAGGTTCCGACGAAGAAGCCGAAGGCGCCGCGCCCGAAGAAGGCGACGACGCCGTCTAAGGCGAAGGCTTCGCCCAAGAAGAAGAAGTAGAGTAGAGTAGAGGAGAAAGAGATGGGAAAGGAAGGGTTTGGCGCTTGACTCCGTCGTCCCCACCCCCCGTCGTCGTCTAGTGGCGCGCAAGAGACGCGCGGCCCAAAACGGCCCTTCTCAGGGCCATCAAAGCACGTCGGGGAAGGTTTTGATTGTCGTGTTGCGTTTGGTGTGGGTGTCTGTCTGTATGCCCGTGGGGATGCTGTTTGCGTGCCGTGGTGGTTGGATTGCGGGGGTCGGTGGCGGGTGTGGGCGGCGGTAGCGGTAAGCGGTGTTGTTGTTGTCGTGGTTGATTGTCGCCGTGTTTGTGGCGGCGGCCGACGGTTGGTTTTCTGTCACGTTGTTTTGTTTGAATACGTTGGATGGCTTGCCTGCGTTCGTTCTTCTCGGATGTCTGTCTTGTCGAGTCGTGTCTGGTCTTTGTTTTGTTCCTTTGTGTGTGTTATGTTTTGCAACGGGGGGCACGTTGAGATGTGGAAGGAGTCGGCGGGGATTTCGGCGGCGTGTAGAGCGAGCGAGCGCGCCTGCCTGGCCGTTGGCCGTCGGAGTGGAGTGCGGGTTTTTTTTTTGTTTTCGAAACGAAAGCGGCGGGCGGCCGGCCAGCCAGCCAGCCGTGCGGTGTGACGTCGGCCGTTGGGTATTGTGCGCTTGGAGCGCCGGGGAGGGATGATGTGTGATTGTTGCGCGCTGCTAGCAGGCAGGCAGAGTGAGCGGGTGTGGCGGACGGACGGGAAGTGGTGGTTTTTGTTTTTGGGTTGCGGGGCGAGAGGCAGGCGACCGACAAAGTTTGCTCGCGACGGAGAGATGTTAGTGGCCCTGAAAAGGGCCGTTTTTGTTTGTGCGGTGCGGTGCCGCGGCGCGGTTTAGGCGCGCTCGCCGCGGATGCGGCGCGCGAGCTGGATGTCCTTGGGCATGATGGTGACGCGCTTGGCGTGGATTGCGCACAGGTTGGTGTCTTCGAAGAGGCCGACGAGGTAGGCCTCGCTGGCCTCCTGCAGGGCCATGACTGCGGAGCTCTGGAAGCGCAGGTCGGTCTTGAAGTCCTGGGCGATCTCGCGCACTAGGCGCTGGAATGGCAGCTTGCGGATGAGCAGCTCTGTGCTCTTCTGGTAGCGCCTGATTTCTCGCAGGGCGACGGTGCCCGGCCTGTAGCGGTGGGGCTTCTTGACGCCTCCGGTGGCGGGCGCGCTCTTCCTCGCCGCCTTGGTGGCGAGCTGTTTGCGCGGCGCCTTTCCGCCGGTGGACTTGCGGGCCGTTTGCTTTGTGCGGGCCATGGCGGTAGCGGTAGCGGTAGCGGAGCGGCGTGCGTGGAGGTTAGGTGCGGCGCGGCGTCCGGTGCTGCCTTGACAACGGGCCCGCGCGCCTCCGTGCTGCGCTTATATGCCCTCGGTTGCGCGTGGTGGGGGGAGGGCGGGCCAGAGTCTATATAGGGGGGCGGCGGGCGCGCTGGGCGCAGACCGTAGCCGACTCGCCAGCCGCTGCAGCTGCTGTTTGTGCACGTTTTGCTTTGCCCGAGGAAGGAAGGATGACAGGCCGCGGCAAGGGAGGAAAGGGGCTCGGCAAGGGTGGCGCCAAGCGGCACCGCAAGGTGTTGCGCGACAACATCCAGGGCATCACGAAGCCCGCCATCCGCCGCCTGGCTCGCAGGGGCGGCGTGAAGCGCATCTCTGGTCTGATCTACGAGGAGACCCGCGGGGTGCTGAAGGTGTTCCTGGAGAACGTGATCCGCGACGCGGTGACGTACACTGAGCACGCCAAGCGCAAGACTGTGACGGCCATGGACGTGGTGTACGCCCTGAAGAGGCAGGGGCGCACCCTGTACGGTTTCGGCGGTTAGGCTGCGTCGCAGCGGGCGCTGGCCTTCCCGCGGCCGTGCTTGTGGGTGGGAGAGACTAGAAAACGGCCCTTTTCAGGGCCACCACACTGTTCGGAAGTTGAAAAGTGCGAAAGAGTCTGTGTTGTTGCTGCGTGTGTTTGTTTGTTTCTTTCTTTCTTTCCGTTTGAGCGACGTGATGTGACTGGGAGGGGAGAAGGAAAGGAAACGTGTCATGTGGCTGGCTGTGTGTGGAGCTGCTTCGTTTGTGTGTCTTTGTATCGATCGCGACGGAGATGGCGGGCTGTGTGTTGTTGTGCGAGAGGCGGTGATTATTTGCTTGCGTGGTTTGGCTCTGTGTGTTTGTTTGCGGCGGCGTTGGGGTTTCCGAGGCAAGGCGTGTGGGCATAGGCGGCCGGATCAGCTGTTTCGTTCGTGTCGACGGCCGTTGCGCGCGGGAGTGGAGGGCGGTGTGTCGACACGCCTCCCTTTAACAATGGTCATTATTGCTGCCGTTGTCGGTTTGGAAGGCGACTGCGACCGTGCAAAATGTGTGTGTGTGTGTTGGGCCACACGGGCTGTGTGGACGACAAGATGGCGGACGTGCGCCGGCGGCGGCTGTGCTGTGACAGTGCAAAGTTGAAACAAAACAAGGTGCGGCGAGGACGACTGAAATTTTGCTTTGGACGTAGGTTTGTGTGGTGGCCCTGAAAAGGGCCGATTGTTGTGGGCCGAGCCGGCAAAGCGCGTTGCGTGCAGGGGAGCACGCGGCGCTGCGATTGCCTGGCCTCCTTTAGGCCTTCTTCTCGGTCTTCTTTGGCAGCAGGACGGCCTGGATGTTGGGCAGGACACCACCCTGTGCGATGGTGACGCCCGACAGGAGCTTGTTGAGCTCCTCGTCGTTGCGGATGGCAAGCTGCAGGTGGCGCGGGATGATGCGCGTCTTCTTGTTGTCGCGGGCCGCGTTTCCGGCCAGCTCGAGCACCTCAGCCGCGAGGTACTCCATGACGGCGGCGAGGTAGACGGGCGCCCCGGCGCCGACGCGCTCTGCGTAGTTTCCCTTGCGCAGGAGGCGGTGGATTCTGCCGACCGGGAACTGGAGCCCGGCCCTGCTTGAGCGGGACTTTGACTTGCCCTTGACTTTGCCTCCCTTTCCGCGTCCGGACATGGCGATGGGCTAGCGACGGTGCACACGAAACGGAAACGAAAACGACCGGTGCGAGCGGCAGCGAGTCGAGCAGCGGAGTGCGTGCCGGCGCAGCCGCCGCTCGCACATTTTGTACCCTGACTTTGAGGGTGACTAGAGGTGAAGTTTTTGTCCTCGGACATTTACTTCAATTGGGAAATGTGTGGTTGTATTGTTGTGTCTTTACTTTTGTGGTATGTCTTGTATGGTTATGTGCATGTTTGTTACTTTAACTTGTGCTGCCTGATCTGTGGCGATTTGTGGGTGATGATGATGATGGTGAATTGATGGGGGTGAGAGAGGGTGATGTGATGGAGGGCGATTGTGTGTTCAGTCAAAGAATATTGACCTGGGTGTTTTATGGCGCTTGATGGTGGGGTCGTATTGACCCAGTGAGTTAATGAGGGGGTTTGTTGACCTGCTAGCTGTGTCGTAGAATGCTTTAGCTAGGTCAACAAAACGTTGTTGAAGTCGTACTACGTCCGCAGACGCGTGAAGGCCGTCTGTGGGGAATCGGGAGGGGAGGTGTAAGGCTCGTTTGAGGGCCCTATTTTGTACCCTTTGGAGTTTGAGTACGTGCGTCTTGGCCGCATAGCCCCATACTGGGCACGCGTATTCCATTATGGGGCGTATGAGGGTGCAGTAGATGCGTACTCCTAGGTCTGCTGTGAGCCCACTACCAGTATTAAGGACCGGGTATAGTACGCTCAAGCGAGCGCTGGCTCGGCGGCGCAGGTCGTCGATGTGCGCCTGCCATGTCAGCCTCTTATCTAGGGTCACCCCTAGATACTTTGCGGTGTTTCGCCAAGGCAGTTCTTGGCCGTTTAATCTTAGATTTAAGGGTGGTCGCCTGCGTGGTCCTCGCGGTCCTAATCGGCGCGTAATCACAATTGCCTGGGTTTTCCCGCTGTTAATTGTGATTCGCCACCTTTTGGACCATTCCTCTGTGGCGTTGAGAACTCTTTGGAGGCGTCTTGTGACCAGATCCCTGTTTGGGTTGCGGGTGAAAAATGCTGTATCATCTGCATATTGTGCAGTGTGCACCAGGGGTGAGGTGGGTGTGTCTGCCGTGTACAGGCTGTACAGGACAGGCCCTAGCACCGATCCCTGGGGCACCCCTGCACGTATGCGTCTTTTTGTTGACAGGGAGTTGTCAACCCTGACGGAAAATGTCCTATTCGAGAGATAGCTTTTCAGTAGCTTTACTATCGTCCCGGGGAAGCCTTGTGTGTATAGTTTGTACAATAACCCATTGTGCCATACGGAATCGAAGGCCTTGGCTACATCAAGTAGCACTATCCCACAGTAGCTTCTGCGGTTGAAGGCCTCGGTGGCTGCTTCAACAACTCTCATGATCTGTTGGGGGGCGGAGTGTTTCTGCCTGAATCCAAACTGGAAATCAGGCAGAACTTGCTCTCTGGAGATGTGTTGCTCAATAGGTGTGATTAGGAGGCGCTCGTAGATTTTACTGAGAGTGGGCAGAAGACTAATCGGTCTGTAGTGCTGTGGGAATAATGGGTCCTTACCGGGTTTAGCTATCGCGACCACCTCCGCGTGTTTCCAGCACGCTGGAAACTCGCGGGATCGAGTAATCTCGTTGAAGACGTTCGCGATGTGTGTGATTGCCAGTGGCGGGAGGTTCTTAACTAGCTGGTTTGTGAGCCGGTCGTGGCCTGGGGCCTTTTTGTTGGGCAGGGACCTAATGACTTTTGCCACGTCTTCTGGGGCGAAAAGTGGAGTGTGTTCATTCTCGTCGTCTTCAGCTGCAAGGAATACTGCAAGCTGCTGACGGACTATGATTTCGTGGTCCTCGTCCTGCGCCTCTGCTGGTTGAAACTGTTGTTCGAACGAGTCGGCGAGCGCGTTGGCCTTGTCGACAGGGCTGAAGACAAGGCTTCCACGCTCGCCGTGCAGAGGTGGCATACGCGCGCGTGTACGTGTGAATTGCTTGGTAGCTTGCCATAGGCTGTTGTCGTCTACTTTGAGGGCTGATAGGCGGGCAGACCATTGCTGGTTGCGGTGCTCATTGAGTGCTACTTTCAACTCTCTCTGTAGACGGTTGAGCAGCCTCCTAGTTGCCGGATTTCTTGTTATTTTCCATTCTTTTGCGACCCTGTTTTTGTGCCTAATTTGCGCAAGCAGGTGCTCCGGGAGTTGTATTTGAGGAGGAGGGCCTTCTCGCTGCCGGGGTGTGGCCTCCTCAGCAGCCTGCAGGATCGTGTTGGTGAGGTCTTTAAGCGCCTGTTCTGCAGTATCTGCAGTTGGAGGCGGGGCGCGAGCTATTTCAGAAGCGACATTTACCTGAAAGTGCTCCCAGTTCGTGTGCTTATACGACACCTGGTGTTGTGGGAGAGCTACCCTTTCTCCCACGTCGACCTCGATTATAACTGGGTTGTGATCGGAGGACATTCTATTTATTGTTCTCGCAGTCACAAAGCCTGTTATTCTCCTTGTGAGAGCTATGTCGAGGACGTCTGGCCGGCCTCCGTTTTTAGGGAAGTGTGTCGGCTCTTCTGGGCCCCAGACGTCGAACTGGTGGTCTCGCGAGAGTCGTTGCAGCTGACGACCGGCTCTGGTCGTGACTCTAGAATGCCAGTCTGCATGTTTTGCATTGAGGTCTCCTCCTATTAGGAGCTTGCCTCTGATTTGTGCAAGTGCGGGAATGCCGTCCTCATCTAAAGTTGGGGTCGGTTGGCGGTAAGCTGCAACGACTGTGAGGGGGCCTGTAACTGTGGCTATTTCCACAGCTACCGTTTCTAACGAGCGGGTAGCTGGGGGGAATATCTGGTGGTGGGGGATCCCTCTCTTTACGTATATGGCCACCCCGCCTCCTGCGGTTGGCCTGTCACGTCTGTAACTGTTATAGTTTGGGACTGCCGCTTTTACTCCCGGTTTTAGGTGTGTTTCGGACATCATGCAAACGTCGATGTTAAGCTCCTTCATGAGCTCTCGGAACTCCATGACTTGGTTGAAGATGCCGTCTGCGTTAAAGACGCACATTTTCAGACCTTGAATATGGGGGCGTCTATCCATGTTTGGCTGTTGTTGTTACTTGGGAAGTCGCTGAGGGATGCGACTGCTTAACTGCTGCTTGTAGGGCGGCGAGGATCTGCGCATTTTGCTGCTGAATTTCCCGCATCATCTGTGCGAGAAGATTCAGAGTTTGGGACATGACTCCCAGCACAGGATCGTCTGTGGCAGGCGAGGGGGCAGCTTCGCTCAGACTTTGGGTGACAGGATGTCTGCCATCGGTCTGACAGCCCGCGCCCTCCACCCGCCGCAAACTGGTCTTTGGGGCAAGGGTTAGGACTTCCCTAGGGCATTTTCCGTCGTTAGGGATCTGGTCAGGGGGAGGAGTGTCCTGGGTTGTTTCCGGGGAGCGACGGCCGCAAGATTCCGGTCCCACCGCGGCCGCCAGAGGGGCACTACTGCGCGCCTCAGTGTCGGCCGCGATGTTTGCGAACGTCGCGGCGGCCGTCACCTCCCGGGATTTGCTTCTGTAGGCCGGCCTATCTCGTTTTGTGATTTCAGGTCGGTTTGGGGGTTTAGCTTGTGGTTTGTTTGGAGGTGCATTCGTGCCACGGTAGCGTTGGGCGTAGTTCTTATGAACCCTGCATCCCAGGTAGCTGGCGGTGTGCCCTTCGCCGCATAGCGCACACTTTATTCTAGGGTCGTCTATTTTTATTTGACAGGTCCTGGAGTCATGTCCCTCCGCACACTTCCTGCAACGTACAGGCATGTCGCAGTGTGAGGCCACATGTCCCAGTCCCTGACACCTAAAACATTGTTGTGACCGATTTTTCTTTTTCAGTAGCTCGGTCGTTACAGGTATTTGCAGGACACTCCTCATAGGCTTTTTGTTTATCGGTGTGTCTGGCATTACGGCGAGGTATAGGGGCCACTTGGTGTTAGAACCAGGTGGTTTCATTTGTGTGACCGTCTTAACATCGAAATTTTGACGGATCAAGTCTTCTTTTATTGCTGTGGGCGACAGTTTGCGCGGTAGGTCGCGTATTACTATATTTAAGTTCCTGATCCGTTCAGTCGGGAAAGTATAGTGCGGTATTTTCTTATCGCTCAGCAGTTGTTTTACCGCCATGTATTCGTCCATGGAGTGGAGGGTGAGCTTTATTTTGTCGCCCCCTGCCGGTTTGGCTTCGAATCTATCACCTACTGAGCTCTTCACTAGATCATAAAGCTCTTTGTAGTCCCTATCAAGTTCAGCGACGATTGGGGGGAGGTATGCTCGTTTCTGCGAGCCCACTGGTTGTTGGGGTGGCGCATCAATGGTCGCGGGTTCGTCGTCTATGGCGGAAAAACGGTTAGATGTTGGTGCCGCCTCCGTGGCCGGCGGGGGTGTGGGTTGGCGGATGGTTTTTCTGGCTAGTTGAAAGCCGTCACCTTCGCCGCTAGTAGCGGTTTCCCTGATCTCGTTTTCCTGCTCCTCCTGCCTGGACTCATCGATAACCAGAGGGTTATCTGATTCGGAATCGTGTTCCTTTTGTTTGTTCTCAGCTTCCGGAGATTGGCTGGAAGCTTTGAGTCGCTTTACGAGGTTTCTACGCCTGCCTCGGTTCTTTTTCTGGGTCCTGGAAAGTTTAACTTTAGGGGAAGGTGGGAGGGTGGATTTGAGGTCGGGGGTGGTTTTCCGGGTTGGTTTGGGTTGGGCTTTGGAGGAGGGTTTCGGAAGAATTTTTACTGGGAGACGATTCCCTTTTTCACGCCTGCGGGACGCAAGATAAGGGAGGAGGTTGTTCTGTGCGTTTTCTAGTAGTAATCTGTCAACATCTGAATTGGGGGAATTAGTGGCGCTGCTCATACTGACAATGAAGGACGTAGTGCTGGTTTGTTGTTTGACGGCGTTAGGCGCCCTATTGATCTCGTTGGGGGCGGAAGTGGAAGCAAAGTCGAGGGCTGCCTTGGGTATGCCAGACGCCGCCTTCGTTGCCGACACCGTTAGGTTTCCGGCGGCTGTGCTTGGCCCTAACAAACTGGCAGGCGCGGGACACTGGCCAGTGACCAGGCCCTGACCTGCAGAGTCCCTAACACTCGGGGGAGCAGAGCATGGCTCTGCGGCAGCAGAAGTACCCGAACCGCCCGGAAAAGCGGCCCGCGACATCGAGGAGACGACATCGACGCCGCCAGCAGCGAGCTGCTGGGACCCCGAATCGTCACCGCAGATTGAAACCGCACACGACAATTTGCTCATCGTGCAGCCTGACCGTGCTGCGCTTCGACGTGTGCACCCGTCAACGCTTTAATAAAAGCGAAGCCGAAGAAGCACCTGGATTGTCACCCGTGCAAGCGGGGGCCTATGGCTTTGCGTAACAGACGCACGGAGACTAGCTCAACGTTCGACTGCCGCTCGGCGAGTGCCGGCGCAGCGCGCGCTCCTCTCTAATTTCTTCCTCTTATTGGAAGGTGTTGCTGGGAAGGTTATTGTCCCTTGGGGACATTTCCTTCACTGTGGCTGTGTGTTTTGGATGTACTGTTCTTTTGTTTTTATCTGTTGTGGTGAGAGGTGTGTGGTTCTGTTGTTTTACTCGTAAGAGGTGTGTGGTTCTGTTGTTTTACTCAGAAGAGTATTGATTTGGGTCGCTTGTATTTATCATTTGTTTGGTCGTATTGGCCAAGTGTGTTGATGAGTTCATTATGTGCGGTACCGGCTGTGGCATAGAACTGTTCTGCCAGGTTTCGGAACCGTGTTTGTAATGTATCGATATCCGCCGCAGCATGTAGATCTGCTGTGGGGAATCGTGGAGGTAAGTGTAAGGCTCTCCGGAGAGCTCTGTTTTGAATTTTTTGTAGGCGGCCTATTGTCGATCTGGCTGCATAGCCCCATACGGGGCATGCGTATTCCAGTATCGGCCTAATAAGGCTTCTATAGACCGCTACTCCGGTGCTGGGGTCTAGTGAACTGCGTTCATTCAATATAGGGTAGAGGACTTGCATCCTTCCAAGGGCTTTCTTGCGGAGTTCCTCGATGTGGCACTTCCAAGTTAGTCGCTTGTCCAGTGTCACACCGAGGTATCTCGCCGTGTTTCTCCAGGGGAGATTTTGCCCTTGTAGCTGCAGCAGTTGGATGGGTCTTCTTAGGGGGCGGCGTTTCCCGATGCGTCTTGTTATCATAAGTGCCTGGGTCTTTTCAGTATTCAATGAGATGCGCCATTTCTTGGCCCATGAGTCAGTCCTGTTTAGTGCCGTTTGTAGTCTTCTCGTTACCAGGTTCCTGTTCGTGGAGCAGGAGAAGAAGGCGGTGTCGTCTGCATATTGTGCTGTTTGGACGTGCTGCGTTACAGGGATGTCGGCTGTGTAAAGGTTGTACAGGGTAGGACCCAGTACGGACCCTTGGGGCACTCCAGCGCGTATTCTTCTCCTGCTCGACTGTGATCGATCGATCTTAACGGAGAATGTCCTACTGGTTAGATAGCTCTGTATAAGTTTTACTATCGTCCCTGGGAAGCCTTGGGTGTACATTTTGTGCAAGATTCCGGTGTGCCAGACTGAATCAAAAGCCTTGGCGACGTCTAATAAGACGATCCCGCAGTAGCCCTTTCGGTTGAAGCTTTCTGTAGCTGCTTCAACTACCCTCATTATTTGTTGGGGGGCGGAGTGTTGTTGCTGGAAACCGAATTGAAATTTTGGCATAATTTGCTCTCTTCTGATGTGATCTTGAATCGGAGTTAAGAGGAGGCGCTCGTACAGTTTGCTGAGGGTGGGCAGGAGACTAATTGGTCTGTAGTGCTGCGGGAACACCGGGTCTTTCCCTGGTTTTGCGATCGCGACTACTTCTGCATGTTTCCACTGGGTCGGGAATTTTTGTGATCGCGTAATTTCATTGAAGATATCAGCTAAGTGGGTTATTGCCAGTGGCGGGATATGTTTTAGGAGTTCGTTGGTGAGCTGGTCGTGGCCTGGTGCCTTTTTTATTGGCAGTGACTTGATGGCTCCTGCCACGTCTTCAGGGCTGAAGAGTGGCGTGTATTCATCTTCGTCTTCTGCTGCTAAAAAGGTGGCCAGTTGTCTGCGAACTGTTTCGACGTGTTCCCTGTCCTGTGCCTCTGCTGGCGTGAATTGCTTCTCGAACACGTCGGCTAGCGCGTTTGCTTTGTCTACGGCGCTGAACTGCAGTCCACGTTCGCCGTGCAGAGGCGGCATTCTAGCGCGTCTTTTCGTGAACTGTTTTGTGGCTTGCCATAGACTATGGTCTTCTAAGTTGAGAGTTGATAGTCTTTCGGACCATTGCTGGTTGCGGTGCTCAGTGAGCGCAACTTTCAACTCTCTTTGTAGTCTGTTGAGCAGCCTCCTTGTGTTTCTGTTGCCTGTGAGTTTCCACTCTTTGGCGATCCTGTTTTTGTGTCTTATTTGTGCAAGCAGGTGCTGGGGAAGTTGCCTGGGGCGGGGGGGACCCGCTGGCACAGGCGTGGCTTCCTCAGCTGCTTGCAGGATCGCTTTCGTGAGGTCTTCCAGCGTTTGCTCGACAGTGTCTGCTGTTGGAGGCGGGGCTTGGGTCAGTTCTGTAGCTATATTGGCGCGGAACTGTTCCCAATTTGTGTGTTTGTGTGAGGTTCTTAGCTGTGGGATAGAGAGCCATTCTCCCATATCGACCTCGAGAATGACAGGGTTGTGGTCCGACGACATTCTATTCATTGAACTTGCGGACACAAAACCCATGATGTGTTTAGTGAGCGCAATGTCGAGGACGTCTGCCCTGTTCCCGTTTTTCGGGAAGTGGGTGGGTTCCTCTGGGCCCCACACTTGGAACTGATGCGTGCGCGCGAGTCGTTGCAGTTGTCGACCAGCTCTATTACTTACTCTTGAGTGCCAGTCTGCGTGTTTGGCATTGAGGTCTCCTCCTATTAGGAGCTTGCCTCTTATTTGGCTTAATGCAGCTATGTCGTCCTCTTCAAGCGTTGGGGAAGGGGGGCGGTAGGCTGCAACGACTGTGAGGGGTCCTGTTACGGTGGCTATTTGTATTGCGACCGTTTCTACCTGTTGGGTTGCTGGTGGGTACACCTGGTGGTGTTCTATGCCTCGTTTGACGTATACTGCGACCCCGCCTCCTGCAGTGGGCCGATCGCGTCTGTAACAATTGTAATTTGGTACAGATGCCCT